>NC_053393.1:148728316-149027898 GCF_905171765.1 Bufo bufo
CACGCAAGCACTCAACCCCACCTGGAAAGGAGGATGGGGGTAGTGGTGGAATTTGACAAAAGCCGGGGGTTTGGATTTATTAAGGACTACTCCACAGGCCGAGATTTGTTCGTGAACCGGAGGTCTGTAAAGCGCAGCTACCTACCGGAGCATCTGCACAACCTCTGCAAAGGAGAAGAGGTGGATTTCACCCCCGCTGAGGGCCTGAGAGGTCCGTATGCTACGGCTGTAGCCCGTCCCAAGCCGGGACCAGAAGATTGGGAGGAGCCCGAGGAGCCCACCAGTCCTGAACGTGAGCCCGAGCGCCCGATGGAACCGGCTCACAACACATATCAAGAGAGGGGTTCCTTCCCCGGCCCCAATGTCTTTTGGCAACCCACAGTGCTGGAAAAATGGGTGAGCCCCTATCCCTCACCTGAGTTGCCACGCCGGGAAAAGACTCAGGCGGATATGGAGAATTTGGAGAAATTCCATGCAGCCCATGATACCCTACGGAGAGGGAAAAGTTCCGACCAGCGCCTGAGCCTGCTGCAACTGTGCCGGAGACCTGCAGCGAAGCCGCACCCGAGAGACTGGAGGATCAAATTGCCAGGTTAGAGATCCACCTTCATGGCCTGCGCCAGCTTGTCGCGTCCAGAGTGGCCCCGATACCACCGGACCATACTGATCTCTCAGAGAACTCTGATGTCCACGAGCCTGCAGTCCTGTCCCCACCAGCTCGGCGACCTCCATAGCTGTGCCTGCCGTTGCGGTGTCGGAAAAACTTTGTTATACAAGGAGTCAGGTCCGTCGCCTGAAGCCAGCGACACCCAGACCCATGGAGCCTTCCACAGTGTTAACCCCTCCTGCAGCAGCAATCCTCAGGCTTGCAGAGCCTATACCAGTGGCAGGCCCATTTATTTTGCAATTGCCTGCCAACACAATTTTGTGGACCCAGCCAATCATGGATCCCCGTTCCAGGCCAAGACTACGAGCAGAGCCAGGATGTACCACAACTGATAACCAGTGTGAACTAGATACATACCTGTAAGTAGGCCTGCTAGGCCGTGTTTTTCTTGCTGATGGACCCATATACAGGAATTTAACTGTTTCAGGACAGGAGTCCTATGTTTTGTCCGAAAGAGCTGCTGCCAGTTACCCACGGCCCAGTGGTAGTTAAAAGACCACTAAGCATACCAAGTGCTCTGCTGCCATACTTGTTTACCAGGACATCCTGCCTGCTTTTTCTGTTGTTTTGCACCTTTACCCTTTTTAACCCCCTTTTCAGGTTGATCAGGGATTTTGCAGCACAATTTTTTATCTACCAGGACTTATCAGGAGAAAGTGTTCCTGAATTGTAGAGTTCTGTGTTGTGACTTTTTATGTGCAATCTTAATTCAAGAACTGTGCCCAGAGATGACCCCAATGCATATGGGCCTCTGAGATGCTGTTTTATGGGACTACTGTATTTTATTATTATGGACTATCCTGGTTATTCCTGATACGCTGTACCAGGTCAGCGCCCCTGTTCCCTATACTATCCTGAGTGAAGAGAACGACGCCCCTTTTCACCGCACTTGTTCCTTTGCCAGCGGAGCTGCATGATATTTTTATTGCAATTGTAGAAGTGTATGCCTGCTTTGCATTTTTGTCTTTCAGGTGACAGTGTCCAGCTGGGCGGGCCCCTTGTGTTGCGCCGAGGACGGGCAACGTCAAAGCAATGGGGTATGTAGTGTCCCACTACGTAAGGGTGGGCACTACACAAGGGTCAATTGGGCCACGTTGTTCTCCACCTCCTGTGAAACATGGTCATTGTATTTTATATTGCAATTTAATGTGAATTTTCATGTTATTTATGTTATCTCCTGTGTGCCAGGCCTGTTAGGGGTGTAGTTCCTCCTCCTAGACAGTAGAGGGAGCTAGGGAACCCCCTAGTATAAATATCCAGGTCCAGACCAGAGAGAGTTGTTGAGTCTTCAGATGCCAAGTTTGCACCTTAGCCAGAGAGTAGCTGAGGAGCAGCCTCTGACATGTAGCTAGATAGCCCAGGCTTCTAGCTTGCCACCAGAAGAAGAGCCTGCCTCCTGAGAAACCAAGTTCCCACAAGAGTACAGTGCAGAGCCAAGATTATTCCAGCCAAACAGAGAGCTGAAGGGCAGAAGGATATAATTAAAGAAAGGAGACATATACGAGAGGAAGTTTTCCCTAACCAAGGATAAAGCCAGCAATAGGGCTTACGGGCCTTGGGATAAAGACAGACAGGATTCTGAGGAAAAGTGCAACCTGATCTGTAAGTGTTTAACCCTCTGAGTATCTTGCAAGAACATTGTGCCTGCCATTTGATGTAAAGCCTGCCTGTCACCATCTGTTACATGTGGAACTGACCAAGGACTGTAAATAGTTAAACTGTTTCAGTAAAAGGAAGTTTTGGTTCACTGCAACGTGTGTTCCTCAATTATTACTTCAACAAATCGGTGTGCCACCGTTACCGGCACTGGCGTCACAAACTTAAAGGGATCTTGCCACCGGCACATTAAACCTGCAACACCCAGGGCACCTCACCTACCACCTGTCCTGGTCCCTATACACAGAGAGTGTCCCAGAGGATCCATGTGCCAGCCTCTCCATCACTGCTGTACGCCTGCCCAGGGTCTTCTATAAACTGTGAGTACCAAGAGCAACCCTCGTTCTGCCTATTAACCGTGACCTCACACTCGCTCACCCTGCAGGGCTGCGTACTGCACTCCTACACAACATCATCGGTAGTTGCACATTTGCAGTAGACCTCTCCTCCAAGTCTGTTCTGGCCTATAACTGCTGACTGTCTTCACAAATCTCATCTTCACTGAAAATCGGAACAGAGCTGGCAGCTATCATTACTTGGCTAGCAGAAGGAGTAGCAAAAGCAAGAAGCAGGTTCAGGACAGGTGAGTGCACAGAGACAGTTCCTGTGCCATTCCAACTAAGCGTTGTATCAAAGGAACTTACCGATTCCTAGCTGTCTGGTATCTATTGTCACTTAAAATGATGTTGAAGAGTGAGTCAACCATTCCAGCAGAGCAACATATTAGACCATCCTTTAATACTGAGTCTGACGCACAGTAAGTCTATGTGTAAAATGACATATTAACTAAACATGTAGCAGCAGTTCAAGAAGATGCACATGGCAAAATATTAGACCACCTTTAATACTGAGTTTAACGCACATTTAGTGTTAGTGTAAAATAACAGATTAATTAAATACGTGGCCGCAGTTTAGCAAGATAACTGTGGTGATATATTAAAACCGCCTTTTAATACTGAGTCTGACGCACAGTAAGTCTATGTCTAAAATGACAGATTAGCTAAGCATGTGGCAGCAGTTGAACGAGATAAACATGGCAATATATTAGACCGCCCTTTAATACCAAGTCTGACACACAGAAGGGCTATATGTAAAATAACAGATTAACTAAGGTTGTGGCAGCAGTTCAACAGGATGAACACAGCGATTACACTCAACCTGTCTCCCTATGCTCTCCTTACAGTCTCAAAAAACTCTCCCTGCAATGTCTCTGCATTCACCCTATCCAATATTCTTGTTTAAACATCTCTCCCTAAGCTCACAGTGAAATGGTGGAGACAGTGCATGATGAGGCTTGGCTGGCTGCGGATTGGCTGGCTGCATGGCATTATGGGTCATATGGCGTTCCCAGGCTTCTTACTTTCAACATTTGCATCAGCCATTTTAGAAAAAAAAGAGCTACCACGAAGTACAATGAAATTTAGATGCTATTCCACTTTGGATGCTTCGATTAGCTCAATACTAGCTGCAGCAGTCACTTTCCATACCTCATCACTACAGTTTGTAAACAAACATTGGCAGAAAGACTGGACCAGGGCTGCAGAGAACAGCACTGGAGAAAGGGGTGAGTATAAAATTATTTATTTTATTTTAAGCTATTGCAGGGCTTGCCTGAGATTTTTTATGATCTCAATCAATCCCTGATTAATTAAGAAATATTAAATTAATAGAATAAATAATAAATACTACAGTGCCAAAATATTAAAAGATTTTTTGTTGAAAAATACAGTACTTTACTCATCAAATTCTAATTTCAATATTGTAATGTAAAAATGTATTATTAGCAAGTAGAAATTAATTGCAGCTTCACGGTAGTCAAAGATACAGTCTGTTGGCTACATACTCCACATAATTATTTTACAGTGTACCTAATAGCTGCTGATTAAATCTACTTTCATAAAACCAATGCAATGACTCCAGAGAGTTAGCATAACCCTTTAAATAGTGCCACTAAGTTGAGAAATAGGAAAAGTATAGAGAAAGAAAGTCAATAAAATGATAAATGTATGCTTCAAAGTGTTGTTATGGATCTTCAATAGCCTTGTGACCTTATACCATTGTGTTTTATCATTCAATTACAAATCCTACCACACAAAGATAATAAAGGTTCTTTGATTTTTATTTATCTTCACTGACCTTGGACAAATTCAATACCGCTTCAGTACATTCTATTACAAGTATAAAATTAGTTTTAAGGTAATTTAAGCACATACTTATTTTACATAATGCAAATATATATATATATATATATATATATATATATATTGTGAGACAGTGACAGGTCTCACGCAGGTTGGAGGCAAGGAAGGGGTGGATAGTGCGGTCCACGCCCCTATTCCACCACAGGTGAGACCAGCTGGAGGTACTCAGCCTGGCATAAAGCACCTCCCAGAGTGTCAGCAAGGGGGGAGTGTGTTACCTGTAGACAGAGGCCTGGAGGCTCTGTCTGTGTGGTCTCAGCTGGGCTGGGCTAGGCTAGGCTAGGCTGGGGGACCACGAGAATAAGTGGCAGCCTAGAATTTGGGGGACGCAGTGACGCCTGCGGTACAAGGGCCACAAGGTCAGAGTCGGGAGCACTGCTGGACCACAATCCCCCAAAGGGACTTGCGTTTGCTACAGCCTGGAGGCTGCTGGGCTAGCTGAGAAAGCCGCAGGCTATGACCGTTTCTGAACAGCACTCTATAGGTGAGTCAGGGATTCTACCCTATGTTTAGTTAGAGCCCAGACGGGCAGGTATTTGTTTTGTGTTATTGTTTGTTGTTGCTGGTGTTGCACAATAAATGCAAAGTTTGGACAGTATATCCGTGTCTGGTGAAGTAACCTGTGAGAATGACCCCCGGAGAAGAGCTAACCCCCCAGAATTGGTGTCGGATGCGGGCAGGTGTCCCTGCTGATAAGTAAAAGTGCTGGAAGCCTGCTAGTTTGTTAGGAGCAACGACATTGCAGCAAAGGGCAGCGTCCTTTCTGTTCTGGACATTTTTTTAATTTTTGCTGGGTTGCAAAGGAAATTGCTGTGTGGACCTTAAAGGGCCAGAAGCCCAGTACAAGAGACTGATCAGTGGAAATGGCTTCAAAATGGTATAGCCCGTGGGAGAAATCCTGCGAGTTAGTGATCGGGGGAATCCCGCTGGGGGTCATTCTAGACTCCCGCCAGCAAGTGTCTCTGGTCCTGCCTGAAATTCTGGACTTTGTAACAAGGGGGCCAGAGACAAAAACTACGGTGTCACTGACCTTTGTGACGGACTATGGCTCCGTACAGTGCGAGCTCTTGAAATGCGGGACCCTGAGGGTAGATGTCATACTGGGCAAGTACTTTCCGTTCTTTTGGCAGATATGGAGCGGCAAGAGTGCTTCAAGTTCTGCGGTTGGAGTTCCGGAGACAAAGATATGTGCCGTTGCCAAGGGCAACCAACGGGAAGAAAAGGAGATGGAGAGCGGTTTGGCTCTCAGGAGTTCTTATATTTCCTGCAAATGGGTACAGAGTCCTAAAGTGTGCTGCTGGAGTGACCGTCCGGAAGGATACTGGAGTCAAGGTGTTTCCGATGGCAACGACTGCACTGAGGAGCCTGTGTGTGTTCAGGTGACCAGGAACCAAGGGCTGGAGGTTCCTAACATCCTGGAGAAGGAAGATGACTGCTATGGAGACGTGCGTACAGCACTTGGGAGCGCCAAACCCGTGACGGCTGTCGGTAAGAGCGTTCCAGTTGTTTCGTATACAGCAGTTAAAGTGACAGGCAGCAGGGCTCTGGAGGTTGGGCATGTTGCTGACCAGTGCCCTAATGCCTCAGAACCCCTGTGCTGTGGTATGAGCTGGCAGCAGTAGCTATCTGCCGATCCAGTGGGTGTAAAAACACCAGGACTAGAGACTGCTACACAAATGTGTGACCTTGTGGAGAAGGGCAGTCCAGTCCAGGCATTGTTGGACACAGAGAGCCAGGTGATCCTGGTACCTGCCAGCCGGGTGGCTGAGACCAATGTGCGGGACTTTCATGGAGTTAGCATGAACTGTCCGGTTGCTCTCACTGAGTGTGAGACTCCAGTGCAATCTGGGACTTGTGAACTTAGTGATGCAGTTTCACATATACATAATGTGTTATTGGGCCGTGATATCGGTTTGTTGCTGTGGGGTAAGGTAGACACTTCTGCAGATAGTGACGAAACTCCTGCAGAACCTGTACCTGTCCCTTTAAGTGAGAATTTAAGGGAGCTGCACTTTGACCTGCATGGGGAAAGAATATTGACCATTGGAAACAATGGTGCTGGTCAAGTACAAAGTAATGGTGACAAAAGTGCGGAAAGGCATAAGGAAAATATGATGTCATATGAAATATGTGGTGACAGTGATATATCTTTTCCGTTGCAGGTTGTGGTCAGGGGAGAAGCGCCCCCTGGTGGTAAAAATGTTAATGATGATGACACTTTATTTTTTGCATCTGCGATATTTCATGAAGCGCTATATGACTTAATCAAAAGGCTTGAGGACATGCATATAAGTAGTGTGGAGCAAAGCCCAGCTCGAGCTCAGTGTTTGAAGGTGCAGGAAAATATGATAGGGTTAGAGGGTGTACCGCATGTACCAGAGGTGGAAATGCAGTCTCCAAAATGTTGGTTGGTTACTAAGGAAGTGTCCCAGGTGGGGATTAGCTCATCGGTGCCCCTAGAGGTCAGAATTAATAATGACACGAGCGGTATAGGTGACGTATGTGCTGTGACCGATAGCAACCCAGAGAGTGAAGCTACCATGTCAAGGTCCTGTGAAACAAAGGTGGTTACTAGTAGCGACCAGACAGTTATATCTGACGAGATGAGAATTAAGTTGGGTGACATCAGCCTAGGGTCTGAAGCCCATATCCAGACAGTTGTAGATGACCTGACACGACAGTACAGCTGCAAACAGAAGGATGAGTTGGAGAAATCTAAGTGTGCTCTCGAGCAGCAGGTGGAAGGTGAGAAACCTGAAGAGGAGAGTTCTCTGGAAGACGTCAAGAAGCCAGAGCCTGTTAAAAATGGGACTGGAGATGATGGCACTGCGGTACTGGCTGAGGCAGAGAAGAGGGAAGATGCTTCTGCTGAACCAGTTGATGGGGCTGGTGTGGATGCCGAAGACCACAGACCTGTGGTGGAGTGTAGCCCAGGCTTGGAAGACGTCCCCTCTGCATACAAGGCCTTCCAAATAGCCAGCAGCCTGCTGGGGAAGAAGTACGAGGAGGTGAGCGATCAGTTTTTGGATCCTGGCTATAACGATGGGCTGTCTCTCCTGACTCCTCCCCAAAAGGAGAACAGTGTCCTGGGTCAGCTTCTGGAGAAAATGACAGAAGATGAGGAATCTGCTGAAGACCCTGGTGCCTCCTGCCTCAGTGAGAAAGAGGGGGAGGGGTTAACAGGGCAAGTGTATGGTGCCATGTCCGAGAAGGATGAGAAGGCGGTCAAAGAGACTGGAGACTTCGAGAAGACAAAGGCTGAAAAAGTTAAGGCCGATGTGTTGGTTGACGTGAAGTCCCCAGGTGCTACAGAGACCAAAGTTAAGCCAAAGGGAGCCGCGGCCGAAGTGGAAAAAGCCACTAAAGAAGCAGAGGTCTCTGAAACTGCCACCGTAGCTGGCGTAACTACTGCTGGAAAGAAGGTAAAAGTGACCCAGATGCACGTAAAAGAAGCGAGCTGGGGCAAGCATGCTCTGCTGAAGGAGCCCTTCAAAGCAAAGGAGAAAGTGTCGAGACATGACCTTGACTGGGAACAGTTCAGTCAAGAGTTGCAGCAGTTCAAGAAAGGACGTGAGGCGCATGTACAGGAGCCAGAGGATCTAAAAAGAGAGAGAGATCAAAATATACGACAGCGCATCATTATCACTCGGGAAAGAGTAGGAAAAGATTATCTGGCCATGAGATGGGCACGTGAGGTCATTAGGCAGTTTCTGTTAGGCAAGATGTTGGTTTTGTTGATAAACCAAGCTCTGCTGGCGTGGGTCTGGCAGAACAAGGGGAAGGTATGTGTCACCGAGGTTCCTAGCCTCGGTGAAATAAGAACCGGTAATTTTCTGTGTCAGCGGCAGCTAGTGCTCGCTGACACTGGGTTACTTAGTGTGGCTGTAAAGCCAATCTGGGACGGTTCTTATTGGGAGCAGCCAAAGAGCAGGGTGGGTGGCTGTTCCCCACGTCCAGGCCAGGTGGATGCCCTCTCACCAGCCTCCCGTGGTTATGCAGGTGTTCACCCTCACGGGCTTGAACAAAGGGGGGGGTATGTGAGACAGTGACAGGTCTCACGCAGGTTGGAGTCGGCCCATTCTCCTCTGACCTCTAGCATCCACAAGGCATTTTTTCCCACAGGACTGCCGCATACTGGATGTTTTTCCCTTTTCACACCATTCTTTGTAAACCCTAGAAATGGTTGTGCGTGAAAATCCCAGTAACTGAGCAGATTGTGAAATACTCGGCCCGTCTGGCACCAACAACCATGCCACGCTCAAAATTGCTTAAATCACCTTTCTTTCCCATTCTGACATTGTTTGGAGTTCAGGAGATTGTCTTGACCAGGACCACACCCCTAAATGCATTGAAGCAACTGCCATGTGATTGGTTGACTAGATAATTGTGTGGACTCGCTCTGGTAGACAGGATTAGCGAATGCATTATAGAGGCAACAAGTTCTTTGGATCAAACAGTTCAGTGTTTTATTCACACTTTAGGCAAGTGACAAAACAAGCAAAGTCATATTCAAGCAAAAAGTCACCTTACAGTGTTGGTGGTAATTCACACCATGCGGCAATTCTGCCTCAAAGAGTCCTTGCTGATAGCAGCACCAACCTGTTTTCATGCCAAATAGGTAGCAAGCCTTCATCCAGACACAAGGCTCCCAGATCCCAACACAGAGACCTGGCTTCTGAGCCCAGCTGCCTATTTAAAATCCGTTCCAGTATTTGACCTCACCTGGCTGTAAATCAGCCCAGCAGCACATGCTGGGAGGAAAATACCTGTTTTCCCAGACCAAACCGCTTACTGTGTCACATACCCCCCACTTTGTTCAACCCTGAAGGGGTGAACACACGGCAGACAGTGTACCCGGGACAGGTCATCCGTGTTTCCCTGTAACCAGCCTGCCCTGTGTTCCCCCAAAAACTTAAAGTTTTGTAGGGAGAAAAACAGAAAAATACCAGGCTTGTCCTAACCTCTCGATGAGCTCATACACCAGGGGCATGGGATACACATCGAATTTGGAAACCTTGTTTTCGAAAGTCGTTACAAAACCGCAACGTCCCGTCCGGCTTGGGTATCAATACTATAGGACTGGCCCACTCACTTTTTGACTCCTTAATGATGTCTAGCTGCAACATTAGCTGCACCTCCTCCGATATGGCTCGTTGCCAAGCCCCGGGCACCTGGTATGGTTTTAATTGCACTTTTCCCTGAGGCTCAGTGACAATATCATGCTGGATTATGGAAGTGCACCCAGAGAGGTCCGAGAACACATCCGTGTTCCAACTATTGAACTCCCTGGCCTCCTGAGTCTGTTTAGAGGAGAGGCTGTCAGCAATTTTTACTGCGGCAGCCGCCTCTCTTGCATCAGACAAAGGGGCCGACTCCTCTTCCCCTAGAAAACATGGCCACGGGCTGTCTTCTGTACAGGTTTCCCTATCTTTCCACGGTTTGAGTAAATTCACATGTTAAACCTGCTACTGCTTTTGCCGCCCTGGCTGGTGTACCTTGTAGTTTGAAGCTCCAATTTTCTTGAGTACCTCTTAGGGCCTCTGCCACCTAGCCAGGAACTTACTGTCCACGGTCGGCACCAGAACCAAAACCTGATCTCCCGGGTTAAAGTTTCAGACCCGAGCCGGACGATTATAGACCCGACTCTGGGCTCGCTGAGCTGCCTCCATATGCTCCCTAACAAGAGGCAACACTGTCTTTCTCCAATCTTGCATCTGGGTAACTTACTTAATGACACTTATGTGGAGTGGGTTGTTGTTCCCACACATTTTTCGCCACGTGCAAGAGACCGCGAGGGTGTCTGCCATATAGCAGTTTGAAGGGCAAGAACCCAGTAGAGGCTTGGGGTACCTCTTGCACTGTGAACATGAGATAGGGAAGAAGGAGGTCCCAGTCCTTCCTATCTTTAGACACTACCTTTTTCAATCAATTTTTTTATGTTTGGTTAAACCGTTCTACCAGACCGTCCATTTGCGGATGGTAAACAGCTGTCCATAGTTGTTTTATGTGCAGCAACTTACAGAGTTCCCTCATCACCTTGGACATAAAAGGGGTCCCTTGGTCGGTCAGAACCTCTTTAGATAGTCCTACTAGGGAAAACATCTCCATTAACTCCTTAGCTATGAGTATGCCCGAGGTATGTCGCAGTGGCACCACCTCCAGGTAAGGAGTGGCGTAGTCTAGAATGACTAAGATGTGTTGATGCCCTTTAGCGGACTTCGGTACTGGGCCTACGAGGTCCATAGCTATTCGGTCAAACGGTACTTCGATAATCGGGAGAGGTACTAGGGGACTGCGGAAATGTGGCTGGAGGCAAGTTATCTGGCAGGTCTGGCAAGACTTACAAAACTCTTCCACTTCCTTGAATATACTGGGCCAGTAAAACCGCTGTAGAATACGATCCTGAGTTTTCTGTAGCACCAGGTGACCTCCGGGAAAGTGTTGGTGGGCTAGATCTAACACAAGCTTGCGATAGGCTCACCCCGTAGTTGGTTTAACCGATACATCTCCTGATGAACCACAAAATGGGGAAACACTGACTCTGCCCCAGGTTGCTGTGGTTCACCATCTACTATGAACACATTTTCCCAGGCGCCGGATAGGGTTGGGTCCCGACATTGGGCAGCACCAAAATTATCCCCGGAGACATTAAGGTCTGCCAATTTAGGACTCGGTAGCAAGTCCTCTATGTCTCTTACCATCACACTTATTCAGGTTGTCTCCCCCTCTTCCACCGAAGTGGCGGTCACCCCTACTACTGGCCCTTCGGTCTCAGGTTCCCAGGGTTCTGGTCTCCCCCTGAGCCAGGCCACTTTGCTAGGGTTACCCCTGTCTCATGGGTATCAGTCACTCTCATAGCAGGCCACAGTGCCGGGAAGCCCGGGAAGTCGCTCCCTATTATAATTTCTTAATGTAGATTTGTGGCGACAGCCACCCCGTGGCTCCGTCTACCAGCCACCGTAGTTAGAGACACCAGCACGGTGGGGTAGTCTTTTAAATCTCCGTGGATGCACATCACCCCGAATTTCCGGCCAGTATACTCAGTGGACCGCAGCAGGGTAGCCCTTACTAGGGTCACCAGACTCCCTGAGTCCAGCAGATCCTCTGCCGGAGTGTCTCCCACTTCCACCTGGCACAAGTGATCTAGAGACTCTGGGGTACCTGTTGCACACAGCCTCCTGGCATATAGCGACTGACATTAGCCATAGTTAGTGTTCATGGGCTCAACCTGATGGGGACAGTCAGCCCTTACATGGCCAGGCTCCTGACCCCGCCAGCGGAGCCAGGTCTGCCATGGGTACATCCCGGGCGGGTTTTATCGGCTCAAATCTCCGGGCCTGGGGTGGAGATTTCCAGGATTTGCCAAACCCCCTCCCGATAGAACCCTCCTTCAGATTCCTGGTAGCTTCATACCTGACCGATTCAATGCTGGAGAGGGTATGGCAAAGCCCTCCAGAACATATTGGCTAACAGACGTTCCACCATAGCAGTTGGACTCAGGCAGCACGTCAGGCTGTAGTCATTTTTGCAAGAGGTGAAGTAAGTTATAATATTGGGGTCTTGCAGGCTCAGCCTGGTTGAACCCCCACTGATGCACCCGCTGGGCCCGGACCAACACATTCACCCCCAGTCTTGCAAGAATCTCACCCTTGACTTTCTGGTAATCGGCCGCTTGATCGTCCGACAAGTCGAAATACACCCGCTGGGAATCGAATGCCAGGAACGGAGCGACAACCTCTTCCCACTGGTCACGGGTTAGCTTTTCCCTGATGGCCACTTTCTCGTACACTGCAAGGTAGGTTTTGATGTCATCTGCGGGGGTCATCTTAGGAATCACGGCACGGACTGCTTTCTGGGCATTGTGGATGCTCAGGGTTGCTCCTGCTGTCTGGAAAGTCATCACGTGTTGTAGCAGCAACTGGTTAGTCTCCTGCTGCAGCTTATTAGCCTCGAATTGCTGCAGGTTTGTCTTTCGCTGCTGCAAATTAGCCTCCATGACTGCCTTCACAACAGCCTCTATTTTGTTGTGGGGCACTAGTTGTAATACAGCTGGTTTAATGTACGACACACAACCGTGCCTGAAAAATGCAGAAACCAAAAATATTGGTGTTCACGCCAGCCTCAATGCTTTTTCACGCATTCTTCACCAATTGTGGGGACTCGCTCTGGTAGACAGGATTAGCGGACGCAGTATAGAGGCAACAACAAGTTCTTTGGATCAAACTGCTCAGTGTTTTATTCACACTTTAGGCAGGTGACAAGACAAGCAGTCATATTCAAACAAAAATTCACCTTGCAGTGTTGGTGGTAATTCACACCATGAAGCAATTTTACCTCAGAGTCCTTGCTGATAGCAGCACCAACCTGTTTTCACGCCAAATAGGTAGCAAGCCTTCATCCAGACACTAGGCTCCCAGATCCCAACACAGAGACCTGGCTTCTGAGCCTAGCTGCCTATTTAAGGACAGCCAGGTGCTACCAAAACCGGGAACGGCATTTAAAATCCGGTCTGGTATTTGACCCCACCTGGCTGTAAATGCTGGGAGGAAAATACCTTTTTTTCCCAGACCAATATAATGTATATTCCAAATAGTAATTTTTAGAACCTGTATATAGACCTTAAGTGTATACAGTACAGACCAAAAGTTTGGACACACCTTCTCATTCAAAGAGTTTGCTTTATTTTCATGACTATGAAGGCATCAAAACTATGAATTAACACATGTGGAATTATATACACTCGCCTAAAGAATTATTAGGAACACCATACTAATACGGTGTTGGACCCCCTTTTGACTTCAGAACTGCCTTAATTCTACATGGCATTGATTCAACAAGGTGCTGATAGCATTCTTTAGAAATGTTGGCCCATATTGATAGGATAGCATCTTGCAGTTGATGGAGATTTGAGGGATGCACATCCAGGGCACAAAGCTCCCGTTCCACTACATCCCAAAGATGCTCTATTGGGTTGAGATCTGGTGACTGTGGGGGCCATTTTAGTACAGTGAACTCATTGTCATGTTCAAGAAACCAATTTGAAATGATTCGAGCTTTGTGACATGGTGCATTATCCTGCTGGAAGTAGCCACCAGAGGATGGATACATGTTCTCATTCTGTTTACGCCAAATTCGGACTCTACCATTTGAATGTCTCAACAGAAATCGAGACTCATCAGACCAGGCAACATTTTTCCAGTCTTCAACAGTCCAATTTTGGTGAGCTTGTGCAAATTGTAGCCTCTTTTTCCTATTTGTAGTGGAGATGAGTGGTACCCGGTGGGGTCTTCTGCTGTTGTAGCCCATCCGCTTCAAGGTTGTGCGTGTTGTGGCTTCACAAATGCTTTGCTGCATACCTCGGTTGTAACGAGTGGTTATTTCAGTCAAGGTTGCTCTTCTATCAGCTTGAATCAGTCGGCCCATTCTCCTCTGACCTCTAGCATCCACAAGGCATTTTTGCCCACAGGACTGCCGCATACTGGATGTTTTTCCCTTTTCACACCATTCTTTGTAAACCCTAGAAATGGTTGTGCGTGAAAATCCCAGTAACTGAGCAGATTGTGAAATACTCAGACCGGCCCGTCTGGCACCAACAACCATGCCACGCTCAAAATTGCTTAAATCACCTTTCTTTCCCATTCTGACATTCAGTTTGGAGTTCAGGAGATTGTCTTGACCAGGACCACCCCCCTAAATGCATTGAAGCAACTGCCATGTGATTGGTTGACTAGATAATTGCATTAATGAAAAATAGAACAGGTGTTCCTAATAATTCTTTAGGTGAGTGTACATAACAAACAAGTGTGAAACAACTGAAAATATTTCATATTCTAGGTTCTTCAAAGTAGCCACCTTTTGCTTTGATTACTGCTTTGCCCACTCTTGGCATTCTCTTGATGAGCTTGAAGAGGTAGTCACCTGAAATGGTCTTCCAACAGTCTTGAAGGAGTTCCCAGAGATGCTTAGCACTTGTTGGCCCTTTTGCCTTCACTCTGCGGTCCAGCTCACCCCAAACCATCTCGATTGGGTTCAGGTCCGGTGACTGTGGAGGCCAGGTCATCTGGCGCAGCACCCCATCACTCTCCTTCATGGTCAAATAGCCCTTACTTTCAAAGTTTTCCAAATTTTTTGGCTGACTGACTGACCTTCATTTCTTAAAGTAATGATGGCCACTCGTTTTTCTTTACTTAGCTGCTTTTTTCTTGCCATAATAAAAATTCTAACAGTCTATTCAGTAGGACTATCAGCTGTGTATCCACCTGACTTCTCCTCAACGCAACTGATGGTCCCAACCCCATTTATAAGGCAAGAAATCCCACTCATTAAACCTGACAGGGCACACCTGTGAAGTGAAAACCATTTCAGGGGACTACCTCTTGAAGCTCATCAAGAGAATGCCAAGAGTGTGCAAAGCAGTAATCAAAGCAAAAGGTGGCTACTTTGAAGAACCTAGAATATGACATATTTTCAGTTGTTTCACACTTGTTTGTTATGTATATAATTCAACATGTGTTAATTCATCGTTATGATGCCTTCAGTGTGAATCTACAATTTTCATAGTCATGAAAATAAAGAAAACTCTCTGAATGAGAAGGTGTGTCCAAACTTTTGGTCTGTACTGTACATATACCATGAATATATATATATATATATATATATATTATATTGTAGGCTATTAAAATAAAAAGTTAATCATAAATCAATGTAATTATTAGAGGATGAATAAATACTAACTGCATTAGTGCTCATGCAGACAAACATATTTTGTTACCATGTCCGTTCCGGTTCTTTTGTGACCTGTATGCGGAACCATTCACTTCAATGAGGCCACAAAAAAACGGAAATGACTGTGTGCATTCTGTTTTCGTATGTCTGTATTTCCGTATGTCTGTTCCGCAAAAAAATAGAACATGTCCTATTATTGTCCTGCATAACGGAAACCAGATGGACTAGCACTAACTATCCGACCAGAAGTAGTAGTAGTAGGCCACAGTTGTCTCTGCTGGCTTTGGAAAGGCGCAACATAATAGTTGAGGAGAAAGAGGATGATATTGTGGATTCGATGGCTCACTCCTCCTCTCAGTCACAGCAGGATGATGTGGAGGAGACTTCAGAGTCCGACATTATGCCGTGGAGCCAGGGGTCAGAGTGTTGCTCCTGCTCCTCCTCCTTGCAGTCCCAAAGAAGTCTTTCAGTGGAGGCCTCTCAGTATTCCCTGCCTATTCCTAGAGAGACACCTTCCTTTTTTCTAAGAAGTGGTAAGAAAACCCCACCATGCCTTATGGCAGATAGTCAAGAGAATCTCCCTGTTGACAACTTGAGTGAGAGTCCTTACCGTTTGTGCTGCCCTGATGAGGCGGTTGGGGAGGAGGGTGGTGACCCCATGCAAACCTGTGTTGATGGTCATAGTGGCACATGTAGCCACTGCATTGGTAGTGGGGGCAGAGAGAGTGGCAGTCGAGGAAGAGCAGGCGAGCGGGGCCCAGGGCCCATCATGATATCTCAGTCTGATAAAAGAGGCAGGGAGGGTGAGGACAGGACCTGGGAGCTAAATCAGGGTGCTGAGGAGTAGGCAACATCAGTGGAGAAGTGCGGTGGCGGCAGCAATAAAGAGCAGAGGCCACGTATCTACCAAAGAACAGCCAGGGCCACAACTGCTTTGAGATCTGGTGATGCCGCTGATGCTGTGGGTGGGTTAGGCCAAAAAGATTCCAGAGCTAAGCCAAGCTTGGCTGCCTGTAGCTCTGTGCGAACAACTCCCATATGCCACTTTTTCTTCACAAGGAGGGAGCACAAAACCAAATCGGTGTGAAAGATCTGCAGGATTAAAATAAGCCGTAGCTATTTAAACCCAATTATAGGTTTCAGAAGTCTATTGCAGCACAGAGGTGGAATCACCATATCTTTTGGGAAAATACAGCTGCCCAGCATTCCCAATCAGAACAAGTCTGTCCTTCTTTTCCTGGTCTTCTTTGTGGTAGCCAACCCACATCCCCAAGCAATACAATGTCCTTGTCATCATTATCCGTCAACTTCTTCTTCTCCTGCTAAGACTCTTCCTTGTCCTTTGCTCCATTGTGAGACATTTATGATGGAATGTTTGGCTATTAAAAAACTTTTCTCCATCAGCAATTAGCTGGTCTACTAGCCACCTGGCCAAGTTGCTGGTGGTGCTGTCACTGCAGTACTATTGTATTAGTGCCTTGTACTCTCAAGTGGCAGAGAATGTGGGCCACTCCTTGCGATTCTTGCTGTGCGGCAAGCTGCACTTCACGATGGACACCTGGAGCAGCTGTTACGGGCAGGGACAGTATATGTCTTTCAGGGCCCACTAGGTCAATGTTTTTTGCGGCAGTGAAGAGGCAGCACCTCGGCAACATGGCAAGGTCCTTTTGACTCCCACCATATCATGGGGCTGGCTCCGACAGCAGGCACTTATCTGCCTCCTCCTCCATGGACATGGCTCAGTCCCCAACAGCAGCAGGGCACAGCGTCGCTCACACTACCCCTCCTTCCTATCACATGTGTCATGTCTTGGAGCTGATAAACCTGGGAGAGAGTAGCTACACTGACAAGCAGTTGCTCAATACATGAAGCACCAAACATCCCGCTGACAGTCACCTCACTGACTCCAACTGGGCCTGCATCATGCCACTTATGTCACTTTGCAACCATCACGTTTTGTACGGCTGCTGCTGCCTGCATCATTTAACTTATGCCACTTTCCAACCATCACGTTCTGTACAGCTGCTGCTGCGGCCTGCATCATGCCACTAATATCATTTGCCAACCATCACATTATGTACAGCTTTTGCATCCGCCTCCATTATGCTAGTGCCACCATCATGCCACTGCTACGACCTGTCTTCCATCATCTTTTGTAATGCTGCTGCTTGCATCATGCTGTTGCCTTTCTGCCAACAGCAGCTTCTCCTGCTTCTGACTGTTAATCCCCTACTTCCACCATCATTAAAGCAAAGCATATGCTACCACTAACATTACTACTACTACTACTACTACTACCACTTTTGCCACTACTACCCATAGACAGCCTTGTATGTTTCATGCCACGAGTATACTGCTCCTGCTGCTGCCACTATTGGGGCCACATGTCACTATATCCATACCATACCCATTCCACATCCATACTGCACAACTGTTTTTAGCCTCTTTCACTTATTCTTCGGATAATCAACACTTTTACTTGTCATTTGCGCAGACATTCCAACCCTGTCAAGGCATACTTTTTGGACAATTGGTCCCGCCCAAGCCACTTTTTTTTTTTTTTAACTCATAACACCATGTGTGTTTAAACATCATCTGCCCCTGATAGTGACAGTTTTTAGAAGCTTTGGAATATGAAAAAGCATGAGACATGGGTCGGCACAATGTGTTCTTAAACACTGCATGTTAATGCCGTCAAATGTGCATTTACCCATAGCTATGTATGTCAGTGTCTCTCAGACATAATTTAATATTGCTGTCATTGCATGTCAGAGCTTGGGGAGGGAGATAACAGGATTTAGTAAAAATTATGAGTCTTAGGAGGCTAGAGGGAGTTATATACCAACTTTCAAGGGAATTGGAGCAACTTTGGTTCAGCCTGAATCGATTCAGATCCGAACTAAATTTTTTAAAAAATTTGGCAAAGCAGACCCAAAATGAAACTTGAGTGGTTCATTCATCCCTAGATTCAAGAGTTTGAGGCTACCACCAGGGGAATATCTTATTTTTAAAAAGCACTGATTGAACATTTTGAGACCACCACCAAAAATTTGGGGATACAAAATATAAGAACATTGATCTATGCAGCACAAGGAGGTACAGTACATATAAATATACATACTAGAGAAGAGAAAATCTGTGATTTTTAATAATAATATTTTCCCCTAGTAGTAGCTACAACCTGTTCAATCAATGCTTTTTCATAATAAGATTTAATATCTATTGCTGGGTTTGTATCCCGACATAATGCTTCTCTAGAAAGTAGACATGCAAGCTAGTCTTGTTTCCAAAAAAAAAATGAAACTGAGTTTCTTTTACAAGGAACCCAGATCATTCTGGGTAACGACTCTTCAGCAGAGCTGAGCAAATAAAACTTGTTTGGCTGCCTAAGAGGCCTTGGTTGGGTTACTATTTTTCCTTATGGTAGGTGCCAATTATACATGAGGAGTGTTGTCATAAGCTAGTAAACATTCCTCTGGGTTTCTGGGAAAATATATGAAACCTAGCACATCTTACATTTGCTAGCATAAGATTGGCTTAGAAAAGCTAATCCAGTTGCCTGGTCTACAATTATCCACACATGTACTACACATTAGAGATGTCCCGAATAGTTCGCCGGCGAATAGTTCCCGGCGAACATAACTTGTTCACCGCGGCGGGCGAACATATGCTATGTTCGGTCCACCCCCTATTCGTCATCATTGAGTAAACTTTGACCCTGTACCTTACAGTCAGCAAACACATTCCAGCCAATCAGCAGCAGACCCTCCCTCCCAGCCCCTCCCACCTCCCAGCATCCATTTTAGATTCATTCGGAAGCTGCATTCTTAGTGAGAGGAGGGACAGTGTAGCTGCTGCTGGTTTAATAGGGAAATCGATAGCTAGGCTAGTGTATTCAGTGTCCACTACAGTCCTGAAAGACTCATCTGATCTCTGCTGTAAGGACAGCACCCCAAAAATCCCTTTTTAGGGCTAGAACATCAGTCTGCTTTTTTTTTTTTTTTTCCCTGTGTAATCTAATTGCAGTTGCCTGCCTGCGGCTGCCAGGGTGTGTGTCAGGCTCACAGCGTATACTGTTCCCACTTGCCCAATGCCACCACTCAAATCTGGTTTCACAATAGCTTGCATTTAAAAAATTAAAAAATAAATTTTGACTGTGAAATAATATCAGTAATTTTCCTTCACAAGTGTGCGTTTTCAGGGCCTGCAAGGGCACAGTGTCATACCAGTGCAACTCATATCTGGTGTAACAGTAGTGCACATTTAAAAAAAATATATTGACTGTAATAGATTGAATAGCAGTTTGTCTGCAAGCGTGTGTGTCAGGCCTACAGCATCTACTCTGCCAACTTCTGCCAGTGCACAGTGCCACTCATATCTGGTGTCACAGTAGCTTGCACGCATAGTACAACTAAACTAATCAAAAAAAAAAATGACAGGCAGAGGCAGGCCCCCCCCCGCAGGGGCCGTCGTGGTCATGGTGCTGTGATTCCCTTTGGCCCTAGAATAATGCCCAGTGTTCAGAGGCCACGTACCCTGAACTCGAAAAGTTCTGAGGACATAGTTGACTGGCTAACACAGGACACCCAATCTTCTACAGCTTCCGCTCGGAACCTTGACGCATCATCCTCCTCCAGCTTAGCTTTAGGCACCTCTCAAGTTACCACTCGCCGCCTGCCGCCACCACCAACACTAGCACCACAGCCGCTTCACTTGATCTGTTAGAGGAGTTATTTACGCATCAGTTGGAAGAAATTAGTGATGTGCAACCATTATTGCCAGAGGATGTAGATAACAGGTTTTAGTCAGGCAGCATTACACACATGGACGTACGGTGTGATGATGATGATGATGATGATGTTGCTGCTTCCTTTGCTGAGTTGTCAGATACAAGTGAAGCGGTTGATGATGACGATGTGTCCGTGGATGTCACGTGGGTGCCCGCTCGAAGAGAAGAACAGGGGGAAAGTTCAGATGGGATGACAGAGAGGAGGAGGAGATGAGTTGGAAGCAGGGGGATGTCGTCGCAAGGAGCTAGTGGCACAGTCAGACAGCATGCATCGGCACCCGGGGTCAGCCAGACAGCACGCCAATCAACGCATGCTGTTGCCACCACCAGAATGCCGTCATTGCAGAGCTCAGCAGTGTGGCATTTTTTTTGTGTGTCTGCCTCTGACAACAGCGATGCCATTTGCAACCTGTGCCAAAAGAAACTGAGTCGTGGGAAGTCCAACACCCACCTAGGTACAACTGCTTTGCAACGGCACATTATCGCACATCACAAACGCCTATGGAATCAACACATGATAACGAGTACAAGCAGCACACAAACTCGAAGCCGCCATCCTCCTCCTGATCCAGCATCTTCAGACACGTCAACCACTGCTGTCCTCCTTGCCCCCTCTCAACTATCCGCCACTCCGTCTTTCGCCTTGAGCAGTTCCTGCTCATCTGCCCACAGTCAGGTGTCTGTCAAGGACATGTTTGAGCGTAAGAAGCCAATGTCACAAAGTCACCCCCTTGCCCGGCGTCTGACAGCTGGCTTGTCTGAACTCTTAGCCCGCCAGCTTTTACCATACAAGCTGGTGGAGTCCGAGGCGTTCCAAAAATTTGTAGCTATTGGGACACCGCAGTGGAAGGTACCCGTCCGAAATTTCTTTGCACAAAAGGCAATCCCCAACCTGTACTCGATTGTGCAAAAGGAAGTAATGGCATGTCTGGCACACAGTGTTGGGGCAAGGGTCCATCTGACCACTGATACCTGATCTGCAAAGCATGGTCAGGGCAGGTACAGTACAGACCAAAAGTTTGGACACACCTTCTCATTCGAAGAGTTTTCTTTATTTTCATGACTATGAAAATTGTAGATTCACACAGAAGGCATCAAAACTATGAATTAACACATGTGGAATTATATACATAAACAAGTGTGAAACAACTGAAAATATGTCATATTCTAGGTTCTTCAAAGTAGCCACCTTTTGCTTTGATTACTGCTTTGCACACTCTTGGCATTCTCTTGATGAGCTTCAAGAGGTAGTCCCCTGAAATGGTTTTCACTTCACAGGTGTGCCCTGTCAGGTTTAATAAGTGGGATTTCTTGCCTTATAAATGGAGTTGGGACAATCAGTGGCATTGAGGAGAAGTCAGGTGGATACACAGCTGATAGTCCTACCGAATAGACTGTTAGAATTTGTATTATGGCAAGAAAAAAGCAACTAAGTAAAGAAAAACGAGAGGCCATCATTACTTTAAGAAATGAAGGTCAGTCAGTCAGCCTAAAAATTGGGAAAACTTTGAAAGTAAGGGCTATTTGACAATGAAGGAGAGTGATGGGGTGCTGCGCCAGATGACCTGGCCTCCACAGTCACCGGACCTGAACCCAATCGAGATGGTTTGGGGTGAGCTGGACCGCAGAATGAAGGCAAAAGGGCCAACAAGTGCTAAGCATCTCTGGGAACTCCTTCAAGACTGTTGGAAGACCATTTCAGGGGACTACCTCTTGAAGCTCATCAAGAGAATGCCAAGAGTGTGCAAAGCAGTAATCAAAGCAAAAGGTGGCTACTTTGAAGAACATAGAATATGACATATTTTCAGTTGTTTCACACTTGTTTGTTATGTATATAATTCCACATGTGTTAATTCATAGTTTTGATGCCTTCATAGTCATGAAAATAAAGAAAACTCTTTGAATGAGAAGGTGTGTCCAAACTTTTGGTCTGTACTGTATATCACCTAAACTGCGCATTGGGTAAACCTGCTGACGGCTGCCAAGCATGGAATGCGTGGCTCTGCAGAGGAGTTGGTGACACCGCCACGACTTGCAGGCAGGCCTGCTGCCACCTCCTCTACTCCTCCTACTCCATCCTCTTCCATAACCTCCTCGGCTGAGTCCTCTTCTGCTGCTGTGTCTTGCTCCAGATCAACGGCACCCCCCAGCTCCCCAGGACTATTCCACATCCCGGATACGGCAGTGTCACGCCATCTTGGGGTTGACTTGCCTGAAAGCAGAGGGTCACATCGGACCAGCACTCCTGTCCGCCCTGAACGCACAGGTGGATCAGTGGCTGACTCCGCACCAACTGGAGATAAGCAAAGTGGTGTGTGACAACGGAAGCAATTTGTTGGCGGCATTGAATTTGGGCAAGTTGACACATGTGCCGTGCATGGCACATGTGTGTAATCTGATCGTACAACGCTTTGTGCATAAGTACCCAGGCTTACAGGACGTCCTGAAGCAGGCCAGGAAGGTGTGTAGCCATTTCAGGCGTTCCTACACAGCCATGGCGCACATTTCAGATATCCAGCGGCGAAACAACATGCCAGTGAGGCGCTTGATTTGCGACAGCCCGACACGTTGGAATTCAACACTCCTAATGTTCGACCGCCTGCTCCAACAAGAAAAAGCCGTCAACGAGTATTTGTATGACCGGGGTGCTAGGACAGCCTCTGCGGAGCTGGAAATTTTTTAGCCACGTTACTGGACGCTCATGCGCAATGCCTGTAGGCTCATGCGTCCTTTTGAGGAGGTGACAAACCTAGTCAGTCGCACCGAAGGCACCATCAGCGACATCATACCATTTGTTTTCTTCCTGGAGCGTGCCCTGCGAAGAGTGCTGGATCAGGCCGTAGATGAGCGCGAAGAGGAAGAGAAAGAGTTGTGGTCACCATCACCACCAGAAACAGCCTTATCAGCATCGCTTGCTGGACCTGCGGCAATGCTGGAAGAGGAGTGTGAGGAAGAGGAGTCAGAGGAGGAATGTGGCTTTGAGGAGGAGGAGGAAGACCAACTACAACAGGCATCCCAGGGTGCTAGTTGTCACCTATCTGGTACCCGTGGTGTTGTATGTGGCTGGGGGGAAGAACATACCTTCAGTGAGATCAGTGAGGACGAGGAACGGGACATGAGTAGCTCGGCATCCAACCTTGTGCAAATGGGGTCTTTCATGCTGTCGTGCCTGTTGAGGGACCCTCGTATAAAAAGGCTGAAGGAGAACGACCTGTACTGGGTGTCCACACTACTAGACCACCGGTATAAGCAGAAAGTGCCTGAAATGTTACCGAATTACCACAAGTCGGAAAGTATGCAGCAGTTCCAAAATAAATTAAAAAGTATGTTTTATACAGCGTATAAGGGTGATGTCACAGCACAACGGAAATCTAACAGGGAAAGAGGGGAAAGTAATCCTCCTCCTCCCACGACCACGCCGGCAAGGACAGGACCCTTTACAGACGTGTTGTTGATGGAGGACATGCAGAGCTTTTTAAGTCCTACGCATCGCCACAGCCCTTCGGGGTCCACCCTCAGAGAACAACTCGACCGACAGGTAGCAGACTACCTTGCCTTAACTGCAGATATCGACACTCTGAGAAGCGATGAACCCCTTGACTACTGGGTGTGCAGGCTTGACCTGTGGCCTGAGCTATCCCAATTTGCGATAGAACTTCTGTCCTGTCAGAAAGGACCTTCAGTGCAGCAGGAGGTTTTGTCACTAAGAAGAGAAGTCGCCTAGGTCAAAAAATTCTAGATTACCTCACCTTTATTAAGATGAATGAGGGATGGATCCCGAAGGGACTGACAGTGGGCGATACATTCAACTAAAAAAGGCCTGATGAGATGAGCTGCCTTGGGCTAAAAATGGTCCACACGCTGCTGTATTTTATCTCTGCATGCCGGATGACTTGCGTGACTTATCCGCCACCAACTAGTGTTCAAGCCGCAATGTTTTAGGGCATTTTCTGCCTGGAAAACAAACATCAATTTTTCTGGCCGCTGCTACAATACCTAATTTTTCAGGCATGTGTACATGCCTCTGGTGCTGCACTGTGGTTTCAAAAAACCCCCAAAAAAAGGCACATACATGTGTCAATTCCCCTTCGTGATCGTTACCTTGTCGTGGTGAAGGGGCTTGCGTATCATAATGAAGCGACCACCTCTATGAATGTGTTGGCAATGGCAATGTTGGCACACCCCAGATGATAAAGTCGTTGCTTCATTGTGAACAGACCAAAAGCGATCGGCTGGATAATTTTGCATAGAAAAAACATACATTTTCTTTGTGATCATCTAAAGTGATCATTAAAGTCTACTAGGCCAACAATGGGCCCACACTGCAGAATCATTGTTTTCTGGGTCACTTAGCTGTCACTGAACTACCTCAGGCTTTGAAAAAACCCCATCGCCTGCAATCTCCCAAACGTGCGCACGAGCACAGTCATAACTACACCAAGATTGACGCATAGAGGTATAAAATTTATGTCATGATTGTGTCAACTATTGACAACTCTTTGCGGTTGTCAAATATCTGTTCCATACACGTCCCCTGATAGGGGACGTAACAGGGATTAAACTGATAAGAATAGAACAACAAAACACACCACAACTATCTGGCGGCACATTAGATTGCACGCGCAGTACCCCAAATTTGAAGTAGGAGGACCGACCAAGCATCTTTTTCCATCTCCCCGTTCCTGAAATCAATGCCATATACACGTCCCCTGATAGGGGACGTAACAGGGATTAAACTGATAGGAATAGTACTACTTAACACACCTTATAATAACTCATAGAGAGGCAACGCAGAGAGAGGAGTCTGAAAAAGAGGAGGAAGTTGGCTTTGAGGAGGTGGAAGACCAACCACAGCAGGCCTCTCTATCTCTCTATCTCTCTATCTCTCTCTGATTCGTACCTGAATTTAGCAAAGTGGACCCAGAGCAAATTTTAACAAGCTCTCTCATCTCATGTGGGCAAATCATTTGTGCAGATTTTCTTCAATGTGTCAGTTATACTTGTTTTGTTTCATCCATGATGCTGAATATAACCATATCTATATTAAGTGATAGCTAATTTATTTACAGTTGCAAGAAAAAGTATGTGAACCCTTTGGAATTATATGGATTTCTGCACAAATTGGTCATAAAATGTGATGTGATCTTCATCTAAGTCACAACAATAAACAATCACAATCTGCTTAAACTAATAACAAACAAAGAATTAAATGTTACCATGTTTTTATTGAACACACCATGTAAACATTCACAGTGCAGGTAGAAAAAGCATGTGAACCCTTGGATTTAATAACTGGTTGAACCTCCTTTGGCAGCAATAACTTCAACCAAACGTTTCCTGTAGTTGCAGATCAGATGTACACAGCGGTCAGGAGTAATTCTTGACCATTCTTCTTTACAGAACTGTTTCAGTTCAGCAATATTCTTGGGATGTCTGGTGTGAATCGCTTTCTTGAGGTCATGCCACAGCATCTCAATCGGGTTGAGGTCAGGACTCTGATTGGGCCACTCCAGAATGCGTATTTTCTTCTGTTTAAGCCATTCTGTTGTTGATTTACTTCTATGCTTTGGGTCGTTGTCCTGTTGCAACACCCATCTTCTGTTGAGCTTCAGCTGGTGGACAGATGGCCTTAAGTTCTCCTGCAAAATGTCTTGATAAACTTGGGAATTCATTTTTCCTTCGATGATAGCAATCTGTCCAGGCCCTGACGCAGCAAAGCAGCCCCAAACCATGATGCCCCCACCACCATACTTCACAGTTGGGATGAGGTTTTGATGTTGGTGTGCTGTGCCTCTTATTCTCCACACATAGTGTTGTGTGTTTCTTCCAAACAACTCAACTTTGGTTTCATCTGTCCACAGAATATTTTGCCAGTACTGCTGTGGAACATCCAGGTGCTCTTGTGCAAAATGCAAACGTGCAGCAATGTTTTTTTTGGGCCGGAAGTGGCTTCCTCTGTGGTATCCTCCCATGAAATCCATTCTTGTTTAGTGTTTTACATATCGTAGATTCGCTAACAATGATGTTAGCATATGCCAGAGACTTTTGTAAGTCTTTAGCTGACACTCTAGGATTCTTCTTCACCTCATTGAGAAGTCTGCGCTGTGCTCTTGCAGTCATCTTTACAGGACGGCCACTCCTAGGGAGAGTAGCAGCAGTGCTGAACTTTCTCCATTTATAGACAATTTGTCTTACCGTGGACTGATGAACAGCAAGGCTTTTGGAGATACTTTTATAATCCTTTCAAGCTTTCTGCAAGTCAACAATTCTTAATCGTAGGTCTTCTAAGAGCTCTTTTGTGCGAAGCATCATTCACATCAGGCAATGCTTCTTGTGAAAAGCAAACCCATAACTGGTGTGTGTTTTTTATAGGGCAGGGCAGCTGTAACCAACACCTCCAATCTCATCTTATTGATTGGACTCGAGTTGGCTGATACCTCACTCCAATTAGCTCTTGGAGATGTGATTAGTCTAGGGGTTGACATACTTTTTCCACCTGCACTGTGAATGTTTACATGGTGTGTTCAATAAGAACATGGTAACATTTAATTATTTGTGTGTAATTAGTTTAAGCAGACTGTGATTGTCTATTGTTATGACTTAGATGAAGATCAGATCACATTTTATGACCAATTTGTGCAGAAATCCATATAATTCCAAAGGGTTCACATACTTTTTCTTGCAACTGTAATAGCACTTTACAAGTCATTTAATAAATGACGTGTTTCGTTTTAATTGGTATATTGACTTTTTCTAAACAGTGTAACTAAATTGTTTATGTACAGAAGCTATCTCTTTACAGATTGTGGGGGAAATATTATATGTGAGTTATATTTATTTCTAGGGATCTATGTTGATATAATGATCCATCTAGTGACCAAACAGCTGCACAAAATATTCATTGATGCTTTTGGTAAATAAATTATGAGTTTTACATTGTGTACTTTGTCTTCATAGAAAAATCTCAGTGTAAGAAGGACATGCTTAATATTCAATACAATATGCACATTTCAAACAGAATAACATTTCATAGACAAGCATAGCTTTAAGCACTTTCTCCTCTATGTTGCTGTAGTCCAGCGTTTGAAGGTGAGGTGAACACAAAAATGTTACCTTTTGTTTTTCTTTTGATCGTTATATGTACCACGAGATTCCACGTCTGACTCTTTGAAGCTCACACTATCTGCTGTGCTTCTGTCTCTTGTTTTCTCCTGGTAATCCCACTTGCCTTTATATTCCTTCAGCCTTTTTTTCTCTTAAAGCCTTAACTTTGCAATTCCTTCGAGCATCATTCAGAAAATACATGACTTGACTGCAACTATTTCAATGTCACAAAAAAAACTTTGCTCACTTTGTTTTTGTAATACTAACTGAAGCAACTGATACAATTGAAGAAAATTAATTTTTAATAATTTTATTGACACATAAATCAAATTCTTTGTTCTACAACAGGTAATTTTCCTTATTGATATATTGTTTGTATTGAGATTTTTTAGCTGAGGGGGATTTATGCAAGTATTTATGGCAGTTGTCTGATATAAACCTATTGAGAAATATACTTATAACTTCCACTTTTCTGACATAGAAGTCTGCTAAATTGAGTGAGATGCTTTTTTTTAAATTAGATTAATTGTCTGAGAAATATTTAAAATGGCTGCAAGCAACATTCGTGAGTAGGATTGGTTGCCTCTACTTGCAGAGCTGCCTAGGGATGTGAAGGGGTTTGGCTTCACTACAAACTACACTGCTCTACAATAGATGGTAATGATGCAATCCGGCCTAGGCAGCCTGAAAGCGGCAGATGAAACACCACTGGATCAAGTGCATCGGTTTTACTTGGTGTCAAACCCTAAGAATGTTGTTTAAGTGAACCTTATTCTTCACAATACCCCTGATGGTGGGTATAGCCTTTGCCAAGGGTTCACCAGGTCACTACCTCTAGGGATGGTCCTAGTGTACTTGGCCGACATCTGCAAGGCAAAAGCCGCTGGTGAGAGCACAAGTGGTCCAAGTACATACAAAACAGGGAACCAGGCAAACTAACAGGAAGCCAGACAAATCCAGAAATACAGGACACTGTTCAGACACAAGACATACAGTAAGCTGGAACACAGACAAGATCACAGACATGAAACAGGCAGATGCCTGGACCCCATGCAGAAAATATGCATGCCGATCATAGACAGAGCTGCTCAGACATGAGACAGGCAGATGCCTGGAACCCATGTGGAATGGATGCATGGCGATCACAGACAGCGCTGCAGGGATATGACCCCGGAACCCATGCGGAACGGATGCATGGCTTTCCCAGTCAGAGAAGAACAAAGACACTGAGACATAATGACATCACAGACAAAGCATACATACTGGAACCCATGCGGAATGGGGAGCATGGCATTCACAGTCAGACAAGGTCATGGTGTTATAAATGAATTACCAGGCAACCACATAGATCACGGTAGAATGGCAAACATCCAGGTCAGGAGCATACATTCTGCACATAGCCAAACTGGAGGCAGCCTCCCAGGCATGCAGCACACAGGTCTAAATAGCCAGGTCAATTAAGGCAGCTGACCACCTGATAATTAAGCACACAGACACAGGGAAACATGAACCCTATGTGAACAGAGAGCAAACAAGTAACAGAACATACAAATGGCAGAGAATACACAGATACACAGTTCACAAACAGAAGGTGACAGCCAGCAGGCACCACCCAAGCAACCAGCAGAAACAAGGTAAAGCCTTTAGCCATTACTTGATACATATATGATGTCTTAATATTACATGTTAATTATTACAGATGCCAGAAATTACTTCAGCAATTAACAAAGATAGACTAATTTTATATAAATCTTTTTCTTTACTAATAAATAAATCTTACTGCCAAATTGTTATGTCAGAGGATAAGTAAAGTAAATGTTAAGGTTAGTGTTGAGCAAAGCAAAGCATTCAAAGTGGAATTCAGTCCGAATTTAAGAAAAACTTTCGTTCGCAAATAAGCTGAATTTCTTTGCACTTCGTGGTAATAAATCAGGTTTTCCTAAAATGGCGGGATGCCCATATTACAAAGCAAAAGTTAGAATTGCGGGAATGCGAGATCACCTATAATTCCGTGCAGCCAGCTAATCTGTAGAAAGCCATCCACTATGGTGTCACAGTCCTCTAAAACCCTGATTCCACGCGGTCGCCTCCATTTCACTGTAAGCTGAGTATAGGGAGAGACGTGGCAAGCGCTCATGTGCTAGGAACAGTGTTGCTGAAAACTGTTTTAAAAAGGAATATTGGAGAGGGAGAGTTTTTGAGACTGTAGGAAGAGCGTGGGGAGACAGCAGGGAGACTACAGGTTGAGTGTAATCATCGTGTGCATCACGTTCAAATTTTCTGTGATTTTTGCTTGGTTTGTTGTGTACACTTGAGGGAGTGGCACCTTCAAGTGTGAATGCGCTTCTATTGTAACCTGGGAGTAGCATTCTTGTGTACTTTTGCTCCCCCTACTCAACAGGCAGCCTTGATTAGGTGGTACATATAGCTGTGCATGCTTCTCCTCTCATCTGTTGCTGGATGCACATAGAAGTGACTAGGAGCATAACACTATATAACACAATATGTTCAGTGACTAGGAGCATAACACTATATGTTCAGGGCATGCTCTCCTGAACATAGATGCCAAACGGCATAGGTAGGTTTAGAATAGGAGGGGCCTGACTGATACCACCTTGGCTCGGGTAGGCGGGCACAGATTTGTTTTGATCAAAATATATTGGCTTAGAGTCTCGGATTTTATCATATCAGAGTGAGGGCCTAGTCAATATACACTGCTCAAAAAAATAAAGGGAACACAAAAATAACACATCCTAGATCTGAGTTAATTAAATATTCTTCTGAAATACTTTGTTCTTTACATAGTTGAATGTGCTGACAACAAAATCACACAAAAATTAAAATATGGAAATCAAATTTTTCAACCCATGGAGGTCTGGATTTGGAGTCACACTCAAAATTAAAGTGGAAAAACACACTACAGGCTGATCCAACTTTGATGTAATGTCCTTAAAACAAGTCAACATGAGGCTCAGTAGTGTGTGTGGCCTCCATGTGCCTGTATGACCTCCCTACAACGCCTGTGCATGCTCCTGATGAGGTGGCGGACGGTCCCCTGAGTGATCTCCTCCCAGACCTGGACTAAAGCATCTGCCAACTCCTGGACAGTCTGTGGTGCAACGTGACGTTGGTGGATAGAGCGAGACATGATGTCCCAGATGTGTTCAATTGGATTCAGGTCTGGGGAACGGGCGGGCCAGTCCATAGCATCAATGCCTTCGTCTTGCAGGAACTGCTGACACACTCCAGCCCACATGAGGTCTAGCATTGTCTTGCATTAGGAGGAACCCAGGGCCCAACCGCACCAGCATATGGTCTCACAAGGGTCTGAGGATCTCATCTCGGTACCTAATGGCAGTCAGGCTACCTCTGGCGAGCACATGGAGGGCTGTGCGGCCCTCCAAAGAAATGCCACCCCACACCATTACTGACCCAATGCCAAACCGGTCATGCTGGAGGATGTTGCAGGCAGCAGAACGTTCTCCACAGCGTCTTCCAGACTCTGTCACGTCTGTCACATGTGCTCAGTGTGAACCTGCTTTCATCTGTGAAGAGCACAGGGCGCCAGTGGCGAATTTGCCAATCTTGGTGTTCTCTGGCAAATGCCAAACGTCCTGCACGGTGTTGGGCTGTAAGCACAACCCCCACCCTGTGGAGGTCGGGCCCTCATATCACCCTCATGGAGTCTGTTTCTGACCGTTTGAGCAGACACATGCACATTTGTGGGCCTGGCTGGAGGTCATTTTGCAGGGCTCTGGCAGTGCTCCTCCTGTTCCTCCTTGCACAAAAGGTGGAGGTAGCGGTCCTGCTGCTGGGTTGTTTGCCCTCCTACGGCCTCCTCCACGTCTCCTGATGTACTGGCCTGTCTCCTGGTAGCGCCTTCATGCTCTGGACACTACGCTGACAGACACAGCAAACCTTCTTGCCACAGCTCGCATTGATGTGCCATCCTGGATAAGCTGCACTACCTGAGCCACTTGTGTGGGTTGTAGACTCCGTCTCATGCTACCACTAGAGTGAAAGCACCGCCAGCATTCAAAAGTGACCAAAACATCAGCCAGGAAGCATAGGAACTGAGAAGTGTTCTGTGGTCACCACCTGCAGAACCACTCCTTATTGGGGGTGTCTTGCTAATTGCCTATAATTTCCACCTGTTGTCTATCCCATTTGCACAAACAGCATGTGAAATATAATTGTCACTCAGTGTTGCTTCCTAAGTGGACAGTTTGATTCCACAGAAGTGTGATTGACTTGGAGTACATTGTGTTGTTAAGTGTTCCCTTTATTTTTTTGAGCAGTGTATAATGCTTGTATCTATTGTGTTGATGCATTATTATCTGTTTTCTGTGATTTTATTTTTCACGTTCTAGTGCACCCACATTCAGAGTTAATCCCTTATTTTAGTGATACAGTTAGTGTGCCTGAGTATGTACAATAAGGCAGGTGTAATCGTCATGTGCATCATATTCTAGTGCACCCACATCCAGAGGTAATCCCTTATTTTAGTGTTAGGCCTCTTTCACACGGGCGTTGCGGGAAAATGTGCGGGTGCGTTGCGGGAACACCCGCGATTTTTCCACGCGAGTGCAAAACATTGTAATGCGTTTTGCACTCGTGTGAGAAAAATCAGGCATGTTTGGTACCCAAACCCGAACTTCTTCACAGAAGTTCGGGCTTGGGTTAGGTGTTGTGTAGATGTTATTATTTTCCCTTATAACATGGTTATAAGTGAAATAATAGCATTCTGAATACAGAATGCTTAGTAGGTGATCAATTGAGGGTTAAAAAAAAATAAAAAAATTAACTCACCTTCTCCTCTTGTTCGCGTAGTTCCCGGTCTCTTCTTTACTTCTTTAATGATGAGCTGTGGTCTAAAGGACCTTTGGTGACGTCAGATCACATGCTCCAATCACATGGTCCATGGACCATGGTGATGGACCATGTGATTGGAGCATGTGATCTGACGTCACCACAGGTCCTAGCCGGTAGTTCATCTTTTAAGAAGTAAAGAAGAGATCGGGAACTACGCGAACAAGAGGAGAAGGTGAGTTAATTTAAAAAAAAAAAATTTAACCCTCAATTGATCACCTACTAAGCATTCTGTATTCAGAATGCTATTATTTTCCTTATAACCATGTTATAAGGGAAAATAATACAGTGTATAGACTGTCACCTAGCAGCCATGCGTGAAAATCGCACCGCATCCGCACATGCTTGCGATTTTCATGCAACCCCATTCACTTCTATGGGGCCTGCGTTGCGTGAAAAACGCAGAATATAGAGCATGCTGCGATTTTCACGCGCAAGTGATGCGTGAAAATCACCGCTCATGTGAACAGCCCCATAGAAATGAATGGGTCGGTATTCAGTGCGGGTGCAATGCGTTCACCTCACGCATCGCATCCGCGCGGAATACTCGCCCGTGTGAAAGGGGCCAATCAGTCATGTTGCGTCCGTATTACAGGATGGTGTAATTTTTTTGCCCAGTACATGTGTGCAGTGGAGTGAAATTGATTATAGCAAATGCCTTCTGTTAGTTGTTGCATTACATAATGTCAGTATTAGGCCACAATTAAATAATTTGTCCTGTATATGTGTGCAGTGGAACTAAATTGATTATAGCAAATGCCTTTCTGTTAGCTGTTGCGCTACCTAGTGTCAGTATGACACCACAGTTAATATTTTGCCCTGTACATACAGTGGAACTAAATTAGTTATAGATGAAGGCCTTTTGTTAGCTGTTGCGTTACATAGCATCAGTATGATGCCACGTTTAAATATTTTGCCCTGCACATGTTTGCAATGGAACTAAATCAACTATGGTGAATGCTTTCTGTTAATTGTTGCGTTACCTAGCGTCAGTATTAGGCCACATTTAAATACTTCATCCTGTACATGTGTGAAGTGGAGCTAAATTTATCACAACAAATGTTTTCCATTACTAATACAGTTATGGAGAGGGCTTAACTGTGATGGAGAGGGTTGAAGCGCTTCCCCTGACCTAGCTGGCTGTGTGTGCAGCCGGGAGCCAGGACGCGAGGGTAAGCCTAGTAGTGGGCATACCCTAAAGGGAGTGTTTTGAGAACAGGGGGGCGTGGGTGGGTGTGTGAACAGAAGCGCCTGAGGAGCTGGGGCTGGAGCTTAAAAGGTAATATGCCCCTCCCACACTAATTCAGGCTGACTTTTCAGCCTTCCACTTATGGGAGAGGCTTAACTGTGATGAGAGGGTGAAGAGCGCTTCCCCCTGACCTAGCTGGCTGTGTTGTGCCGGAGCCAGGAGCGAGGGGTAAGCCTAGTAGTGGGACAAAAATAAACGAGGAGAGCAGAGTAGTGACCAAAAGCCTTTAATACCACCACAGAGAGCAAGATTACAAAATGCCTGGGAAATCTCAACATGCGGGTTCGGGATGTATCACGTGAAGCAAAGAAGAGCGCCCACCTACCCATGCATTTAATCACGTGACGCGGGACCCCGTTTTGATGCTCGGAGGACGTGGCTCCGGTTCGGACGCGAGTGTCCTGTGATGGCCAGCGGGTTATAACCGAGACTGAGGCCAGCGTTTCTGATGTGGGACACAAACTAGATTGACGGACAGGGGGGCCCCCCCCCCCATGCCAAGGAAGCAGCGAGGCCTCAGGGAAGGCATCTTGCAACAGGGCAGCAATTGACAGGGACCATGACTGGCCACCAATGGTTGGAGGTTTTAAAACCTGGCCTCGGAGGGAGGTCCATTGCTGATTGGCCTTCGTGGAAGGGTGCCAGAGGATGAGATGGACACGGGCCCAGGACAACTGTCGCGCCTGCGACCCCTGACGCTTAGGGGAGGTGCTGGTGAACTCACTGGCCTGAGGAACCGTAAAACCCGAGATACATGGCTGCCTTAATGATCAACTAGGAGAGTGGCCAAAAGGAAATCCATCCAGCAGTGGGCGAGAGACGCCCAACATCTCGCCGGAGACAGGTGCCCACGGGCGGGAGGGACGTCCCCGCACTTCTGGATCCCCCCTAAGGGCAGTCTTTAACGGCCTGCACTGAAGAAATGGAACCTCCATTCGGGGTTATGAAGCGTTTGCGCAGTGCTGTCACCCCCCGCTAGGTACAGCTTGATGGTGTTGAATGACAGCCCTGAGGTTGCGGTGACAGTGGCCCTCTAACGCCCAGGGTGAAGGAGGACATCGTCAAGCCACCTGCGGGTGGGACCTGGCGAAACCTTCGTAACCCTGACACCGGCTTGGTAGTTCCTGATGGTGTTGGGGGAGAGGGAGAGCTGAACCAGGTTCCTGGCGTGAGCAATGAGGGATATGAGATCAGAACGTAGTACGACTGGTGCTACGAGAAGGTTTGAGTCGGTACTGGGCAACGTACCTGGCTTAGAGGTTACTACCTGTATCGATGTGTTGGGTCACCTGACCTTGATCCAAATGTCGCATGAGTGAATGATCAGGACAGTTCCTGAGAGGGCAAATCCTAAGGTTCGGAAGGAAAAGAGAACATAACTGAGGAGGGTGACGGGACTGGGGAAACCAGGAGACAGAGGTAGGTATGAGCGTGGTGATCCAGGAGACAGAAGATGGTGCGTGCCTGTGCGATCAGGAGCAGAGGAAGGTGCATGCCTGGGCGATCCAGGAGGCAGAGGAAGGTGTGAGCACTGGGCGATCCAGGAGGCAGATAGAAGGTGCGTGCCTGGGCGATCCAGGAGGCAGAAAGAAGGTGAGTGCCTGGGCGATCCCAGGAGGCAGAAAGAAGGTGCGTGCCTGGGCGATCCAGGAGGCAGAAAGAAGGTGCGTGCCCTGGGCGATCCAGGAGGCAGAAAGAAGGTGCGTGCCTGGGCGATCCAGGAGGCAGAAAGAAGGTGCGTGCCTGGGCGAACCAGGAGGCAGAAAGAAGGTGCGTGCCTGGGCGATCCGGGAGGCAGAAGAAGGTGCGTGCCTGGGCGATCCAGGAGGCAGAAGAAGGTGCGTGCCTGGGCGATCCAGGAGGCAGAAGAAGGTGCGTGCCTGGGCGATCCCTGGAGGCAGAAGAAGGTGCGTGCCTGGGCGATCCAGGAGGCAAAGAAGTGCGTGCATGGGCGATCCAGGAGGCAGAAGAAGGTGCGTGCCTGGGCGATCCAGGAGGCAGAAGAAGGTTGCCGTGCCTGGCGATCCAGGAGGCAGAAGAAGGTGCGTGCCTGGGCGATCCAGGAGGCAGAGGTAGGTATGAGCCTGGATGAACCAGTAGACGAGACAGCAGCAGGAAGTAACGTGAAGTACGTACCTATACACATGGCACTGTTGCCACCATAGAATAGATGACTGCAATGAGATTTAGTGACCGCTGAATGGGTATGGCGGGCAATGACGACCTGACCTACTCGTGGTGAGACCCCCGGTTTCTTTGAACACCGTGCTGAAACTAGGTTCCTTCCACCCAGCAGGGGCCCCGGGGCCCTCACCCTAACTGAGGAACCGAGGATGACTTGCCTTCCTCCTGCTATGGCACGGCAGGAGTGCGTATGAAAGGCTGGTGATTGGAACCTACCGATTTCACTGTGTATATATATATATATATATATATATATAAAAAATTTTTTTTTTTTTTTTTTTAGAGGCAGGTATGAGCCTGGGCGAACCAGGAGACAGGGGCAAGGTATGGGCCTGGGCGAACCAGGAGACAGGGCTGGTATGAGCCTGGGCGAACCAGGAGATCGGGCCGGTATGAGCCTGGGCGAACCAGGAGACAGGGGCAGGTATGAGCCTGGGCGAACCAGGAGATCGGGGGCCGGTATGAGCCTGGGCGAACCAGGAGACAGGGGCAGGTATGAGCCTGGGCGAACCAGGAGACAGGGGCAGGTATGAGCCTGGGCGAACCAGGAGACAGGGGCAGGTATGGGCCTGGGCGACCAGGAGACAGGTATGAGCCTGGGCGAACCAGGAGATGGGGACAGTATGAGACTGGGCGAACCAGGAGACAGGGGCAGGTATGAGCCTGGGCGAACCAGGAGATCGGGCCGGTATGTGCCTGGGCGAACCAGGAGACAGGGGCAGGTATGGGCCTGGGCGAACCAGGAGGACAGAGGCAGGTATGAGCTGGGCGAACCAGGAGACAGGGGCAGGTATGAGCTGGGCGAACCAGGAGACAGAGGCAGGTATGAGCCTGGGCGAACCAGGAGACAGAGGCAGGTATGAGCCTGGGCGATCCAGCGGGGAAAAACAGCGGCACATGAATAAAGCACTTACACATACCGCACGGTCCTGCCGTCCCTACAAATCGGTACAGGTAACGGCAGGCAAATGATCAGTGAGCAGTGACCGCGTATGGAGGTATTGTCTGCGTCAACCAACCTAACGAGTTTGGTCCCGTCGGCTAACCTGTACTGTATCTACCTACCATGTGACCATTTTGGTGACCCTGCGATTTATTTATATTTATTATTTTATTTTTTTATATATATTTTTTTTTTTTTAAATATGGCCGTTTATACACATGGCCGTTGTTGCTCCAGGGTCGACCCCTGCCTAATTCGGATATCGGTTTGTTGTACGTGCGTTCCACCCTGGAACGCACGCCTCTACCCCTGGAAGCAGGGAAAAACCAGGGTCTAGAATTCCTGGTGGGGGGTGACCATGTAGACGGGTGGACTGGGGGCCGGGGCCCCCCGTCCCGAAGTCGCAAGTTTGAGCGGGGACCAGATGTGGGAGCAGGTATCGGTTGGTGCGTTCCACGCTGTGAACGCACGCTGATCCGACCACCAGAAGGCCGGAACATGGGGGCCCGGACCGGGTGCTTCTGTAATAAGGGACCCGGTGGGGGACAGAGCTTACCTGCCTGGAGCCGCTCTGCCCTGGAGTCGTTGGCCTGAGTGAGGGATCCGGCGTGCGCTCATGCTGGAAGCACGCGAGCATGTGACCATGGCCCCGGCCTGGCCGGATTCCGGCTGTGCGCTCCACGCTGGAACGCACGCCGAGCATGTGACATGGGCCCAGGCCTGGCCGGATTCGGCGTGCGCTCCACGCTGGAACGCACAGCCGATCGGGGTGACCGGAAGTCCGGCCTGGCCCGAGGAGTTCCGGCGTGCGCTCCACGCTGCGGACGCACACCGGCCTGTGACAGCGCCCAAGCCGGAAGGGACAGGTGAGACCCTGTGGAGGGGGGTAACCCGCAGGCGGACCCTACCCGTCCTGCCGCCGCATGAGGGGAGGCGGAGACGCGCTCGGGTCTGGAGTGCATATCGAGCCGGGAGTAGGTGTCCGCCGCTCAGAGGAGCCCTGTGGAGCAGGGCGAACATCACACATGAATTACCTAACCTGCAGACGGGAATCGGCGGTGTATGGGTGGCGAAAAAAAGCGACAGCAGTGGAAGCAGCTCAACAACGTGCAAGGGTGCAGTATCAGAGCAAGGCGACTCCTTATCCAGCATGTGAACAGAAGCGCCCTGAGGAGCTGGGGGCTGGAGCTTAAAAAGGTAATATGCCCCTCCCACAAATTCAGGCTGACTTTTCAGCCTTCCACTTGTTATGTTATGTAATGATGCTGTAGCCAGCACAAGTAGCAAAAGGCCAAAGATGCCACTGTCATCTAGCAGTTGTGCTTAGATCAAAAATGTATCTGTACTGGAATGGTTGACCCGGTCTATACAATTATCTCAAGTTACAACAGATACAAATAGCCAGCAGTTGGTGGGTAGTGATGTCCCGAATAGTTCGCCGGCGAATAGTTCCCAGCGAACATAACTTGTTTGCGTTCGCCGCGGCGGGCGAACATATGCGATGTTCGGTCCGCCCCCTATTCGTCATCATTGTGTAAAATTTGACCCTGTACCTCACAGTCAGCAGACACATTCCAGCCAATCAGCAGCAGACCCTCCCTCCCAGACCCTCCCACCTCCTGGAGAGCATCCATTTTAGATTCATTCGGAAGCTGCATTGTTAGTGAGAGGAGGGACAGTGCTGCTCATTTAATAGGGAAAGCGTTAGCTAGGGCAGTGTTCTGTGTTCACAGACTCATCTGCTGTAAGGACAGCGTCCTGACAGCACCCCAAAAAGCCCTTTTTAGGGCTGGTACATCAGTCTGCTTTTTTTATATATATATATATATATATATATATATATTGCAGTTGCCTGCCCGTGTGTGAGAGGCTGCAGGCTCACAGACTGTACTGTGTGCACACCATTCATACAGGGTGTCACAGACAGTACCTTGCAGATAAAAAAAGCCAATTTTTTTTTTTTTATGTGATATAATCGCAGTTGCCAGACAGTTAGCGGCTGCAGGCTCACAGACTTTACTGTGTCCACTGGCCAGGCCACCACTCATACCGTTACAGGGTGTCACACTCACAATACCTGGCAGATAAAAAAAAAGCCAATTTATTTGTTCTCTGTGATATAATCGCAGTTGCCAGACAGCGAGAGGCTGCAGGCTCACAGACTGTACTGTGTCCACTGGCCAGGCCACCACTCATACCGTTACAGGGTGTCACACTCACAATACCTGGCAGATAAAAAAAAGGCAATTTATTTTTTCTTTGTGATATAATCGCAGTTGCCAGACAGCGAGAGGCTGCAGGCTCACAGACTGTACTGTGTCCACTGCCCACCACTTATATAGGGTGGCACAGTACCTTGCACGCATAGTACCACTTATCTAAAAAAAAATGACAGGCAGAGGCAGGCCACCCTGCAGGGGCCGTCGTGGTGCTGTGATTTCCACTGGCCCTGGAATAATGCCCAGTGTTCAATGGCCATGTACCCTGAACCCGAAAAATTCAGAGAAAAATAGTTGACTGCTTACACAGGACACCCAATCTTCAACAGCTTCCGCTAAGAACCTTGACGCACCATCCTCCTCCAGCTCAGCTTCGGTCACCTGCTCTCAAGTTACCACTTCCCGCCCGCCACCACCACCACCACTACCACCACAGCCACCACAGCCGCTTCACTTGATCCGTCAGAGGAGTTATTTACACATCAGTTGGATGAAATTAGTGATGCGCAACCATTATTGCCAGAGGATGTAGATAACAGGGATATGTCTCAGTCAGGCAGGATTACACACATGGACGTACAGTGTGATGATGATGATGATGATGTTGTACCCGCTGCTGCTTCCTTTGCTGAGGTGTCAGATACAAGTGAAGTGGTTGATGATGACGATGTGTCCGTGGATGCCACGTGGGTGCCTGCTCGAAAGAGAAGAAGAAGAGGGGGAAAGTTCAGAAGGGGAGACAGAGAGAAGGAGGAGACGAGTTGGAAGCAGGGGGAGGTCGTCGCAAGGAGCTAGTGGCACAGTCAGACAGCATGTATCGGCACCCGGGGTCAGCCAGACAGCACGCCAATCAACGCATGCTGTTGCCACCACCAGAATACCGTCGTTGCAAAGCTCAGCCGTGAGGCATTTTTTTTTGTGTCTCTGCCTCTGATAACAGCAATGCCATTTGCAACCTGTGCCAAAAGAAACTGAGTCGTGGGAAGTCCAACACCCACCTCGGTACAACTGCTTTGTGAAGGCACATGATCGCACATCACAAACGCCTATGGGATCAACACATGAGTACAAAGCAGCACACAAACTCAAAGCCGCCAACTCCTCCTGGTCCAGATCTTCAGCACTGTCCACCACTGCTGTCTCCTTGCCCCCTCTCACCCATCCGCCACTCGTCTCTCGCCTTGAGCAGTTCTGCTCATCTGCCCACAGTCAGGTGTCTGTCAAGGACATGTTTGAGCGTAAGAAGCCCAATGTCACAAAGTCACCTCCTTGCCCGGTGTCTGACAGCTGGCTTGACGGAACTCTTAGCCCGCCAGCTTTTACCATACCAGCTGGTGGAGTCTGAGGCCTTCAAAAAATGCTATTGGGACACCACAGTGGAAGGTACCCGGACAAATTTTTTTTTCACAAAAGGCAATCCCTGATATGGGATGTAACAGGGATTAAACTGCTAGGAATAGTACTAGTTAAGACACCACTCATATAGGGTGTCACAGCACATTGCTCTGTGCACGCGCAGTGCCCCAACTTGGGAGTAAGAGGACCGACCAAGCTGCTTTTTCCATTTCCCGGTTCCTAAAATCAATTCAGTTGGTGTATCAGACTTTGGTCTGTCCACTGAAAGGCAGTCGAAGGTACCCGGCTCTAAATTTTTTTCACAAAAGGCAATCCCTGATATGGGACGTAACAGGGATTAAACTGAAGAGAATAGTACTACAGAAACATAGAAACATAGAAACATAGAATGTGTCGGCAGATAAGAACCATTTGGCCCATCTAGTCTGCCCCAATATATCTCCGAATCCTATGAATATGCCCTGGCCCTATCTTATATTGAAGGATAGCCTTATTGCCTATCCCATGCATTGCTTAAACCCCTTCACTGGTATTTGCAGCTACCCACTTTCAGCAGGAAGGGCTATTCCATGCATCCACTACTCTCTCAGTAAAGTAATACTTCCTTATATTACTTTTAAACCTTTGCCCCTCTAATTTAAAACTGTGTCCTCTTGTGGTACTTTTTCTTCTTTTAAATATGCTCTCCTCCTTTACCGAGTTGATTCCCTTTATGTATTTAAAAGTTTCTATCATATCCCCTCTGTCTCTTCTTTCTTCCAGAAAATACCACTCATATCGGGTGTGACAGTAAATTGCACGGCGCAGACGCAGTGACCGTGGATTAAAACAAAGGGGAGGGAGCCAGCGTTTTTTTTAACCATCTCCCCATTCGAAAAATCTATTCAATAAATGGACCCCAGATTGGGGACGTAACAGGGATTAAACTGATGAGAATAGTACTACAGAAAATACCACTCATATCGGGTGTGACAGTAAATTGCACGGCGCAGACGCAGTGACCGTGGATTAAAACAAAGGGAAGAGAGCCATAGTTTTTTTAACCATCTCCCCGTTTGAAAAATCTATTCAATAAATGGACCCCAGATTGGGGACGTAACAGGGATTAAACTGATGAGAATAGTACTACAGAAAATACCACTCATATCGGGTGTGAGAGTAAATTGCACGGCGTCAGACGCAGTGACCGTGGATTCAAACAAAGGGGAGGGAGCCAGCATTTTTTTTAACCATCTCCCCGTTCGAAAAATCAATTCAATTCACCTTTCGGGGACCCTTGGTGTTGTACGTGGCTGGGTGGAGGAAGAAACCTTCAATGACATCAACGGGACATGGCTAGCTTGGTATCCAACCTTGGGCAAATGGACTGTTTGCGGTGCATTAAAAGGGGAGTTTGGTCTGTCAATGTCTGTGAAGCGGGAGTAACCCTTACACTACCTGATCGATACAACATCATACCTGATCATATACACACACTGGATGTTTTAAACCACGTTGTTCAAAAAAATTTTGGATTGTTAGGTGATTTATGCCCTTTATGGATTAAAACCCAACTCTGCGTCAACTATGTAATTTTCCATGGGAGTTTTGCCATGGATCCCCCTCCGGTATGCCACAGTCCAGGTGTTAGTCCCCTTGAAACAACTTTTCCATCACTACTGTGGCTAGAAAGAGTCCCTGTGGGTTTTAAAATTCGCCTGCCTATTGAAGTCAATGACGGTTCGCCCGTTCGCGAACATTTGCAAAAATTCGCGTTCGCCGCTCATGAACGGAAAATTTTATGTTCGCGACATCTCTATTGGTGGGTTCCTCTGACACCATGCTTAATTGGCATGGCCCAGGAACTGACACTATGCACTCAATTTCTCCTGAACTGCCTCTTGCTTTTGCTGTTCCGTCTGTTAGCCAAGTAATGTTTGTTGCCCGCTCTGCTCCGCCTTTCAGCAATGAGGACCTTTGTGGGGACACTCAACAGTTACAGGCCAGCACAGACTTGGAGGAGAGGTCCGCTGTGTACTCTTTTAGGCGTGCAACTACCGATGATGGGAGCACATGTTGCAAGAGGTAAGGAACATGTGCAAGAGACAGATGAGGGTGACATAAGTGACTCATAAACATATGTAGATGATGATGTAGCCGATCGCACGAGGATGCCAGGTGAAGAGGAGCATTGTCATCATCAGGGAGCAAGGGTGGCAGAGTGCCCTTGAGATAGCAGGGTGGAAGCGTGCCATGAAACAGCAGGGTGGAAGCATGCCATGAGACACCAGGGTGGAAGCATGCCTGAGAGACACCAGGGTGGAAGCATGCCTGAGAGACAGCAGGGTGGAAGCATGCCTGAGAGACAGCAGGGTGGAAGCATGCCTGAGAGACAGCAGGGTGGAAACATGTCTGTGAGACAGCAGGGTGGAAGCATGCCTGAGAGACAGCAAAGTGGAAGTGTACCCGTAAGACAGCAGGTTGAAAGCAGTGGGAGATCTGGAACCGAACACGGGAGGGGCACACCATCTGCTACTCAAGAGATTACCTGTGAGGAGCACACTAGCAGTGCACGGGTTCATAGAACAGGCATCACACAGTGCTGGATGGAAAATGCTATGCTCGGCAGTGTGGAAATATTTCACACAGTCTCTGGGGCACGTTAGCGTGTTAGTATGCAGGATGTGTGGGCAGAAAGTGAGGAGCGGACAGGGTACTAATGTTGGCACGACGGCCCTGCATCAGCACATGGATGGTCACCATAAAATGGCATGGGAAAACCGTGCCACTCATTTAGTGGTGCAGCCTGATGCAGCAACCACTGCATCTTCCACCAGCCTGTACCCCCTCCCCAGCAGTCAGGGCTTGTCAATATCAGCAGAAGGAAGCTGTCATTCCTTCCCATCAACTTTTTCTATAGAGTGTGTCTGCAGTGACTTGTGACATCTGTCCAATACCTTCTGTGTGTCAGGGCCAGAAATAGGAGAAATATAACTGACGATAACAATTTTTTCCATCATTTTCAATACTTTTTCTATAGATGGTGTCTGCAGTGACTTGTGACATCTGTCCAATACCTTCTGTGTGTCAGAGCCAGAGATGGGAAAAATATAAGTGGACATTAATATATATTTTTCTTCATTTTCAATACTTTTTCTATAGAGGGTGTCTGCAGTGACTTGTGACATCTGTCCAATACCTTCTGTGTGTCAGGCCCAGAGATAGGAGAAATCTAAGTACAAATGTGATCTATTGCTCCTGATGCTCCTCCTCATCCTTCTCCTCATCACTTGTTTCAACAGCAATAGATCACATAGGCGATGTCACGGTCCCGCCTGTGACAGGGACTAGAAGATCGAGGAGACTGGCTGGCTGCACGTGATTGACAGCCTCTTGGATTTCACTTTTTTTGTGTTGTTGCTGGGGATGACCACACCTCTTGTCTCAGGTGTAGCTTAAGTGGTCATTCCTTCTCCTATATTTAGTCTGTCCTCACCCATCATGCTATGCGGATGATAGCTCCTTGTTTGTGGAAGTCCTGGTGTTGGTTCTCTCTGAGTTCCTGCTCATCCGCATACTTCTGGAAGTTAAATCAATCTTCTTTGTTGTTTGTTGTTTTCCCCTACCTGCTTATATTAGACCTGAGGGGATCTCCTATTCCTTCATCTGGGATGGAATAGGCCATCTGTGTCATGACACTATCTGCAGGGCCCTGTTAGGGTGAGATTGGGCTCAGGTTCCTGCGTATGACCATTCATACCATCAAGGTCTGTTCATACTGTTAGCAGTCAGGGCACGGCGTAGGGACTCACTAGATGAGACCATTTCCGTTTCCCTAGGTTCCAGGCCAAATACCTTTTCCCTTCCCTTCTGTGTTCAGTGTGGAGTGTATTTACCACACTGCGCCGTGACAGGCGATTGCAAGAAGACAACAGTGTGCATGCACTCATCCAACAGCAGAGAAGATAAACATGCAGCTGGTACTACAGTCCCTCCCTTTCCATGTAGTTGACTATGGAAGTAGTATGTAGTAGAATATGGAAATAATTTTTTTTAATGTACCTCTTAGGGGGCCAGGCATTGATCATGACCATCTGTATCTTTTGTTGGCTTTACTTCTTCCAAATCATTCTTTGCGGTCTCCAAGCAAGATGCAGAGAGGAGCTGGATATTCCTGATAACATTATCATCAGTATTAGATGTTGTAGAAAAAGAGGAAAAGCAGAGGGCAGAAAAAGGGTCTTTCACCTGTAGGACCAGAGAGAGCTGTTGGGGTTGGAGAAGTGGGTTTGCAAATAGGGGAAGCGCGGATTTTCTTCTTCTGTCACTCCAGGAATGCCCCATAACCATTTTTCTGTCCTCTTTTATCAGTTCGTTGGATCCAACTGTGGGTCACCTGCTGCGCCATGAGATTCTCTTCATATGTAATTTCAGGAAGCAAGGGTTAGAGGTAAGTGTAACTTTAATTATTAGGTAAAATGTATATAGTGTTCAACTATTGGCCCCATATGGCCCCTTTATGTAATTTTCATAAATAAAGGGGGCATTTTTATGAGATTGCTGGCCACAACAGCAATAATTTGCATATTGTGCCACACATCTAACCAGCCAAACCCCATACCAGCAACAACCCCTGTTAACCCTAATACATTTTTAAAGTGAAATACCATCTGGTTCATAGTATATACTTGTATATATTTTTTTTATATTTTTTTAACTTAAAGAGGACCTTTCATCCGAATCAAGTATGTAAACTGAATATACATACATGGAGAGCGGCGCCCAGGGACCCCCCTGCACTTACTATTATCCCTGGGCGCCGCTCCGTTCTCCGGTGATAGCCTCCGGTAAAGTCATAGTTAGGCTCCACCCATTTGAGCCTGCCGGCAGCTCCTTCTCCTATGCTGTAGCGCTGGCCAATCGCAGCGCTCAGCTCTTAGCCATGCTATGAGCTGAGCGCTGCGATTTGCCAGCGCTACAGCATAGGAGAAGGAGACCGCCGGCAGGCTCAAATGGGTGGAGCCTAACTATGACTTTACCGGAGGCTATCACCGGAGAACGGAGCGGCGCCCGGGGATAATAGTAAGTGCAGGGGGGTCCCTGGGCGCCGCTCTCCATGTATGTATATTCAGTTTACATACTTGATTCGGATGAAAGGTCCTCTTTAATGTGGAAATCCTACTTTTTTTTTTTTTTAAGGGATTCATGTCTACAGTGTTAAAAATAATTTCTGTTCTTTCAGTAATTTTCCAATTGACAGAACAGAGCAAACTACAATTTTTATGTGTACATTTTTATATTTATTCTCCGTCTGGTTTTTTGAAAGTTCTTCATTATTTGTCTTGTTTTCAGAGCATGCTGTACGGGGCCCATTTTTGGTTTTGCATTTTAGTTTTTTCCTCCCAATGTTTAAATAGCCATAACTTTTAAATTTTCCATTCATATAGCCATATGAAGGCTTATTTTTGGGGGGATAGGTTGTACTATTTAAGGGCACCATTCAATTTATCATGTCTGCTATTGGAAAATGGAAAAAAAAATATTTGTGAGGTTAAATTGAAAAAAAAATAAAAAATCTATGTGTTCACTGTGCACTAAAAATGACATAAAGTCCTTATTCAGCGGGTTCAATATGAATACGATGATACCAAACTTGAATATATATATGTTTGTACTACTTTAAAAAAAATAAAGACCTTTGAAAAAATCTACATTTTTTTGCATCACCCATTTTCTGACAGCCATAACTTTTTTATATTTCAGTAATAGAGTAATGAGCGAGCACTCATACACTTGGCAAACCAAATTGACATGTGCAGAAAATATTTATTATATCCCCATAAAATACAAGTAAAAAATTTATAAGAACAATGTAGCAATAATATACAACATTACAGTCACATATTGTGGTAGATATGATCAACACTATATTCATATGACTCAATAGTGTCGATAAATTCAATAATATATATCACACCAAGAAACTTCAAGTATATGCTGTTATTTGGGAAGAGGGGGTATTATCTTCTAGCGCTCTATCCCAATTTGGGAAACTGAATGTCACTAAAATGTTGTAGGTGTATTCACTGGTAGCGCAATATGTTCATAAAGTGTCCACAGGAATCCTGATAATGTGAAAAGTCTCTTTTAGCTGATCCTTTTAAGCTCGATATGAGCTTTGGATTGGAGAAAACCTTTAAATCGATGTTTGGCTTACCGTCTAGCGTCTGCTGTCTCCCTATTGCTTCAATGGAGCTTTAAATATTTGCCGGCTTATTCAGTCGCTCCATACAGCAAGCTGGTTTAAATTTCGCAGGAGTTCCAAAGATCGCAGAGTTGCCACTCTGTTCCGCAATTTCCTTTGGTGCAGCTTTCGACGATAAGAATAGTTAATCCTTTACTGTAGAGATTTTCTTCTGTATGGCCTTACAGTAATATCGGAGGCTTTTCAATGCGTTACCACTGAGGAAGGGAGAGTGAATTCTACCCGTAACGCGTATGGTGAAACTAGTGATGTATCTGCATTGAAAAGCCTCGATAATACTGTATGGCCATACAGAAGAAAATCTCTACAGTAAAGGATTTACTATTCTTATCGTCGAAAGCTGCACCAAAGGAAATTGCGGGAACAGAGTGGCAACTCCTGCGATCTTTGGAACTCCTGCGAAATTTAAACCAGCTTGCTGTATGGAGCGACTGAATAAGCCGGCAAATATTTAAAGCTCCATTGAAGCAATAGGGAGACAGCAGACGCTAGACGGTAAGCCAAACATCGATTTAAAGTTTTCTCCAATCCAAAGCTCATATCGAGCTTAAAAGGATCAGCTATAAGAGACTTTTCACATTATCAGGATTCCTGTGGATACTTTATGAACATATTGCGCTCCCAGTGAATACACCTACAACATTTTTAGTGACATTCAGTTTCCCAAATTGGGATAGAGCGCTAGAAGATAATACCCCCTCTTCCCAAATAACAGCATATACTTGAAGTTTCTTGGTGTGATATATATTATTGAATTTATCGACACTATTGAGTCATATGAATATAGTGTTGATCATATCTACCACAATATGTGACTGTAATGTTGTATATTATTGCTACATTGTTCTTATAAATTTTATTACTTATATTTTATGGGGATATAATAAATATTTTCTGCACATGTCAATTTGGTTGCCAAGTGTATGAGTGCTCGCTCATTACTCTATTACTACATTTGCCTTTAAGAGAGGGTGGGGTGATTCCCTCTATATGAGCTTGCAGCACCATACCTTAACTACTTGCTAGTGAGCCACCACAACCTACCACTATTTTTTATATTTCAGTCTACAGAGGTACATAGGCACCTGAGTTCAGCATCCATTTCTCATAGAGAAAAAAAGTCTTAAAAATTGTAATTTTAAAGCACTTACAAAGTTAATAAACTTTATGTAAAAGTTTAGGTAAACTCTAACTTCTTTAACCATTTTAATGAACAGGAAATTTTCAATTTTTTTCCTTTTAGTTTTTTACTCCCAGCCCTGTCAAAGCCATAACTTTTTTTTCTTTTTGTTTTCCAGGGCTTGTTTTTTTCCAGGACAAGATGCACTTTCTAATAGTGCCATATACGGTTGGGAAAAAAATTCCAAATCAGGTGGAATTAGAAAATATATAAATATAATATTCTGCCACAGTTTTAAGTTGTTTTTTTTTACACCATTTCTTATGCGGAAAAACTGACTTGTTACTTTTCTTTTCCAGGTCAGTACGAATATGGCGATGCCACATACTGTATGTATAGTTTTTCTTGCATTTTAATACTGAAAAAAAATCTTTTAAAAAAAAACATATTTTTTTCATTTCAGAGCAAAATTCTGACCCCTCTAACTTTTTTGTAGTTAGATGTATTGAGCTATGTGAGGGCTCATTTTTTGTGGGGTCATCTGTACTTTTCAATGATTATTGGAAAATATGTATTTTTTTTTTAGTTACTGCAACAATTTTTTTTATCCCTAAGGGCTCATGCACACGACAGTATTTTGCGTTCAGTATACTGGCCGTTTTTGTAGTTCAGTATGCGGTACATATACTGAACCATTCATTTCAATGTTTCAGCAAAAAAAACTGAAGTGTCTCCGTGTGCATTCCGTTTCAGTATTTCCGTATTTCCGTACCGTTAAAAGATAGAACATGTCCTATTCTTGTCCGCAAATCACGGTGCTTGGCTCCATTCAAGTCAATGGATCCGCAAAAAAACGGAACACATACGGAAATTCATCCGTATGTCTTCCGTTTCCGTTCCGTTTTTTGCTGAACCATCTATTGAAAATGTTATGCCCAGCCCAATTTTATCTAAGTAATTACTGTATACTGTATATGCCATATGGAAAAACGGAACGGAAAAACGGAACAGAAACGGAAACACAACGGATCCGTGAAAAACAGACAGCAAAACACTGAAAAAGCCATACGGTCGTGTGCATGAGCCCTAATGGTTTCAATAGGTTATTTATATATTGTATTTCTTTATTCATTGGCAAACGATGGTGTGGCAGGGGAGGAGCCAGGGCAAGTAATGGGATTGGCTAGAGGTCAGTAGTGGGTGGACTTAGGGGGCCCAATTCAGATTCTTGCTATGCGGCCCAATGATTTTAATTTACGCCCCTGCTGTACAGAAAACATGCAATTTATCTCATATATACTGTATGGATATGATAAAGGCTTTAGAAAACATTTATTATTTTAATTCAACACGTAATTCAGGGTATACTTTACTTTCTCGTGCTATGTTTTCTCCTAAAATACTGCTAATATATAGTACATAGAATACGCTAATATATTGGTAACCACTTAGGAGTTAATATTTACCCTGAGGCTCGCGTATGGGCCACTAATATTATTTACTGCTGAGAGTGGCGCTGAAATTTGTTTGTTTGTCCTTTGTTTATTTTTAGGTGAGGGCAGGGCCGTCTTGAGACTTCCTTCTTTGACGTTTCAGGCGCTCACGGCCCATCCTTTATATATCTCTTCACTTGTCTCAAAGTGAGAGGGAATCAATCCTAGAACTGGAGGAGACCTTGGTTTATGACTCCAGCAGATGGCTACAAGCCAAGCCGGTTGTGTGTCCCAGTGGTTGAGAGAAGAATAAGGAGATGTAATTACAGCAAGAAGAGCACAAAGGAAAATCTCAGTATGGATAAATTGTCTAAGTAGAAGAATAGTCAATAGTGATAAATTCTGTACTGTAAGTGAAATTGGATGTCACAATCCAAGCCTAGGATTGCAAACACAAATGTCTTCACAAACCGTCAGAAGGTGTTAGCACAACATTGGGCTACAAGCCAGACGTCCAGCTACAGGTGTTCCACTGACCTCATTCCACCACTCTCAAAGGCTATCATGGTGCAGAGCAAGACAGCAATGAAGGCTGGAATGGAGGTCTATTCTCTTCAGCGATGAGTCCCACTTTTGTCTCAGACGCAATGATAGCTATAGATTGATCTAGAGAGCACGTGGGCAACGTCATGAAGTCTTAACAAATGAATGTCACACTGATCCTACTTTGAGGATTATGATGTGGGGTGGTGTAATGTATAGTAGCCAGACTCCTCTAGCTCTCATTTCAGCTCGGAGTTAAATTGATTTGATCATGGAACCAGTGGTACAGATATTTCTCCCAAGTGTCCCAGGAGCTGTTTTTTAAAAGGAAAATGCCAGGCCACATGTTGTCCGGGCTACTGTGTGCAACCTGCGTGGCCTAACATATTACAGTCTATGACCTTTAGGATCTTTGAACTTGTCTCCCATCGAGCATATCTGGGACGTCTTTGGTTGGCAATTGCAAAGGGAGATTCCAGCAGCTCATCAGCAGTTGATTCCGCATGGCAGAACATTCCTCAGAAAACCATAAATAACCTCCTTCATAGCACACCAAGGTGTGTAAGTGTATATATTTCTGAGAGTGGCTCTCATATTCAATACTGAATAAATTGAGATGTTTTAAATATTTTGATTCCATTTTGTTTTTCATTTGCATATCGTTAACATATATAGTGATCCTCTGTTTCAAAAATTCAATGACTTTTCCTTCTTGGTGCTGCAATTTCAATGTTGACGTGTATATATTTTTTTTACTGCAGGATGAACACTGAACATAAATCACCCAACAAATAGCAAAATTGCATTTTTTTCCATTCCAACCCCAAAGTAATATAATTTATTAAATACATATGCCACAATGGCACCATTAAAAAACAAACCCTTAGATGGTTATCTTGAAAAAATAAAATAAAATAAAAAGTTGTGGCTGCAGCAGTTTCATGCTGTAGCTATGTCACCACTGCAACCTGTAAAGTGGACATGTAGTGCTGAAAACAGAGGGGGAAGTCGTGCTCGAACTTCGTACAGCATTAAACCGAAGTTCTGAGCGAAGGGACTTCGGATCTAGGATCCGAAGTTCCGAAGTTCAGTTCATTCATCCCTAATTTTTTTAATCAAATATCTGTTTTATTGGTTTTTCAAGGTTAGAAAATAAAGTATTATAGATGCTTTCATGTAAATACAAACAAATGTATCAAATACGTTACAAATACATAACAAATGTATGCAGATTCTGGGCATATGGACGAGCATATACATTACAGGTTATTCCGTATTTTAAAACTTGCATAAAAGAAAATAGTGTTATCTTGGCTAATGGGCCCATATTCGCCCATCTGAATTTTATGTTGAAGTATTACAGTTACAGTTTAAACATATACAAACAATGGAAGAGTTACACAAACTCTTAAGGAATCGGAGGTCGTTCCCAGGAGAGCTCTTTAAATAGGTGAAGTATATTGTATGACTGGTGAGAGATATTGTATGTCTAGTGCTCGATGGACATGGCTTTTTTATCGGTGAACCTGTACCATTGTGGTAGAATAGTAGTGAAATGGTTGGATATCTGGTAGATTAGTTAGTAGTTGAGTATGTAAGCATGTAAGTAAGTAAGTCAGTCAGAGGCATTTCAAGTTTTGTAAGATCAGAGAGTACTTGTGTTGTGAAGGTGTGAAAGTATGAAAGTATGGGTACGTTTCATCTCATTTCATTTCTTCTATAGTTACTGCAAGGACTCCATAAGTGTATGAATTTGGAATGAGATCTATTAGCCCAGCTACTAGTTTTTCCATAAGATATAGCTGATCAACTTTCATCTGCCATGGGCTCAGGATGGGGGGTTAGGTTGAGCCATGGAATGAGAGATCTGACAGCCTGAACAAAGCCACGTAGGGAGATCAAATACTTTAGGGGGTCCTACTTCCTCAGAAGGTAGCCGAAGTAGTACTGAGATAGGCGAAAGCTGGAGAGAGGCACCACATATTTGGTTTATTTTTGTTTCTATCTGGGTCCAGAAGTTAGTACTAATCGGACATGACCAAATATATTGACCCTAATGTGCCTTCTGCTTGAGAGCATCTCCAGCATGCATTTGTCTCTTTTATGCCCTTTTTGTGAAGTTTACTCGGGTCGTTATACCATCTGGTTACAGTTTTATACGAGTGTTCCTGTATTCTTACGCATCTAGAAAATCCGTGGGATCTTAAATGTATTTGATCAATATCCGCTACAGTGAAGGACATTCCCAAATCGTTCTCCCATTGTGGGATGTAAGCTGATTTGCTTTTTTGGCATAAATTGTAGGTTTTTATATATAAGAGAGATTGCATGTTTTGGTATCGTTTGACCAAGCGTAAGTTTCTCAAACCATGTAGCTTCAGTCTATATTGCGTATTTGGAGTGTAGTTTTGTACACGTGTTTTTGAAAACTTTTAGGTCTAAGACGTTGGCCTGTTTTAACAGTCTGGAGCAAAGTGCATCTGTGTCAGCTGGAGTTTTGGTATGGGACATTAGTTCTGTGATGTTTAAGTCTTTAACCCCTTAAGGACCGGGCTCATTTTCACCTTCAGGACCAGGCTATTTGTTGCAAATCTGACCAGTGTCAATTTATGTGGTGATAACTTTAAAACACTTTGACTTATCCAGGCCATTCTGAGATTGTTTTTTCGTCACATATTGAACTTCATGACACTGGTAAAATGGAGTAAAAAAAAATCATTTTTATTTATAAAAAAATACAAAATTTGCCAAAAATTTGGAAAAATTTGCAAATTTCCAAGTTTAAATTTCTCTACTTCTATAATACATATTAATACCTACAAAAATAGTTATTTCTTTACATTTCCGATATGTTTTCTTCATGTTAGGATAATTTTGGGAATGACATTTTATTTTTGGGGGACGTTACAAGGCTTAGAAGTTTAGAAGTAAATCTTGAAATTTTCAAAAACCAACTTTTTAAGGACCAGTTCAGGTCTGAAATCACTTTGTGAAGCTTACATGATAGAAACCACCCAAAAATGACCCCATTCTAGAAACGACACCCCTCAAGGTATTCAAAACTAATTTTACAAACGTTGTTAACCCTTTAGGTGTTCCACAAGAATTAATGGAAAATAGAGATACAATTTCAAAATGTAACTTTTTTGGCCGATTTTCCATTTTAGGAAGGGCGCAGAAGGAAAGGAATGCCATACTGTTTTTTTGACACCATGTCCCATTTGAAGCCCCCCTGACTACCCCTAGAGTAGAAACTCCATAAAAGTGACCCCATCTAAGAAACTACACCCCTCAAGGTATTCAAAACTGATTTTACAAACGTTGTTAACCCTTTAGGTGTTCCACAAGAGTTATTGGCAAAATAGAGATGAAATTTCAGAATTTAAATTTTTGGCAAATTTTCCATTTTAATTTTTTTTTCCAGTTACAAAGCAAGGGTTAACAGCCAACAAAACTCATTATTTATGGCCCTGATTCTATAGTTTACAGAAACACCCCAATATGTGGTCGTAAACTTCTGTACGGGCACACGGCAGGGCGCAGAAGGAAGGAATGCCATACGGTTTTTGGAAGGCAGATTTTGCTAGGGCTGTTTTTTTGGACACCATTGTCCATTTGAAGCCCCCCTGATGCACCCCTAGAGTAGAAACTCCAAAAAATTACCCCATTTTAGAAACTACAGGATAGAGTGGAAGTTTTGTTGGTACTAATTTAGGGTACATATGATTTTTGGTTGCTCTATATTACAGTTTTTGTGAGGCAAGGTAACAAGAAATAGCTTTTTTGGCAGCGTTTTTTTTTTTTTTTGTTATTTACAACATTCATCTGACAGGTTAGATCATGTGGTATTTTTATAGAGCAGGTTGTCACGAACGCGGCGATACCTAATATGTATACAATTTTTTTATTTATGTAAGTTTTACACAATGATTTCATTTTTGAAACAAAAAAAATGATGTTTTAGTGTCTCCATAGTCTGAGAGCCATAGTTTTTTCAGTTTTTGGGCGATTATCTTAGCTAGGGTGTCATTTTTTTGTGAGATGAGATGACGATTTGATTGGCCTTATTTTGGGGTGCATGTGACTTTTTGATCGCTTGCTATTACACTTTTTGTGACGTAAGATGACAAAAAATGGCTTTTTTTACACCGTTTTTATTTTTATTTTTACGGTGTTTATCTGAGGGGTAAGGTCATGTGATATTTTTTATAGATCCGGTCGATACGGACGCGGAAATACCTAAAATGTATATTTTTTTATTTATGTAAGTTTTACACAATGATTTCATTTTTGAAACAAAAAAAATCATGTTTTAGTGTTTCCATAATCTAAGAGCCATAGTTTTTTCAGTTTTTGGGCGATTATCTTGGGTAGGGTATGATTTTTGCGGGATGAGATGACAGTTTGATTGGTGCTATTTTGAGGTGCATATGACTTTTTGATCGCTTGCTATTACAGTTTTTGTGATGTAAGATGACAAAAATAGCTTTTTTAACACACTTTTTATTTTTATTTTTTTACGGTGTTCACCCTGAGGGGTTAGGGTCTTGTGATATTTTTATATAGCCGGTCGATACGGACGTGGTGATACCTAATATGTATAATTTTTTTTTTTATTTATGTAAGTTTTACACAATGATTTCATTTTTAAAACAAAAAAAATCATGTTTTAGTGATTCCATAGTCTAAGAGACATATTTTTTTTAGTTTTTGGGTGATTATCTTGGGTAGAGTATGATTTTTTGCGGGATGAGATGACAGTTTGATTGGCGCTATTTTGGGGTGCACATGACTTTTTAATCGCTTGCTATTACGCTTTTTGTGATGTAAGGTGACAAAAAATTGTTTATTTAGCACAGTTTTTTTTAAAGTTTTTTTTTACGGTGTTCATCTGAGGGGTTAGAACATGTGATATTATTATATAGCTGGTCGATACGGACGCGGCGATACCTAATATGTATACTTCTTTTTTATTTATGTAAGTTTTACACAATAATATCATTTTTGAAACATAGTCTGAGACCCATAGTTTTTTTATTTTTTTGGGCCATTGTCTCATGTAGGGGCTCATTTTTTGCGGGATGAGTTGACGGTTTGATTGGTACTATTTTGGCGTACATGCGACTTTTTGGATCACTTTTATTACCTTTTTTGTGAAGTAAGGTGGGCAAAATTTCAATTTCCACAACCGAGCAGACGGGGAAGGGGAAGGAGGGGGGCTCCCTCCCTCTGTGACACCATCCTGTCTGGGGGCTGAAAAGGCACAGCAGCCCCCCGATGGGAGAGGAGTGAGCTCCTGACTGTTAACCCTTTTCCATACAGCGGTATGGAAAAGGGTTAAAACGGCTGACATCACAGCACAATGTGCTGACACACTCTTATACCCGACTGGACGCCAATGAATATTCAAGATGAGGCGGGCGGGGGATCGCGATCCCGCCTGCCGCACCGCCGGCCTCCCTCACCGCCCGCACCGCCTGCAACCCCCCCCCTGCACCACCCGCCGGCATAAAATCATTCAGGGGTGCAGGGGGGGTGAAAAAATCGTTATTTTGGGCATTTTAAAGTTTCTGATCAGAAACTGCAGAAAGCGCTGCAAACCACAGATCTGAATTGACCTGCGGTTTGCAGCGATCGCCGATACAGGGGGGTCACAGGACCACCCCTCGGCATTGAACCCAAGGTGCCTGGCTGCAGACATGGTGACAGTTTAATGCCATGGACATGTATACTCGTCATGGAGCGCTAAGTAGCAGTGCTCCATGACGAGTATACCTCGTCATAGGTCGGGGAAGGTGTTAACGAGGTTCCAGAATGATGGTAAGGTCAGTGGAGTTTGAGTAAATTAGAAATGGACCTTAAAGTAGAAGGCAGGAGAGTTGGAGGGTCTGAAGTTAGGCTCACGTAGCTAGATAGGGTTTTAAAAACTGAATATACACCTTTAGACAATCCTCCAGTGGGGGTAATGTCCTTTAATACCCCATAATCCTGCTAGTTGTCTATTTGTGAGATTAGTTAGTTCTATGGTCTGAACCCAAAATCCTGAAGCAAGGAATGCATAATTGTAACCATCTTTTAAGGCTACTTTCACACTAGCTGTTCGGAGCGGATCCGTCTGATGTTTCATCAGACGGATCCGCTCCGATAATGCAGACAGTTCCGCATCCGTTCAGAACGGATGCGTCTGCATTAAAACTTTTTCTAAAAAAAATTTCTAAGTGTGAAAGTTTTCTGAGCGGATCCGTTCAGACTTTACATTGAAAGTCAATGGGGAACGGATCCGCTTGAAGATTGAGCCATTGTGTGTCATCTTCAAGCGGAATCCGTCACCATTGACTTCCATTATAAGTCTGGACGGATCCGTCGCCTCAGCACGGCCAGGGCGGACACGCCAGAAACAGCAGCAAGTCAGCAGTTCAGGTGTCCGCTCACTGAGCGGGGAAGCGGAGGCTGATGAACGCTGGCAGGCGGATGCATTCTCAGTGGATCCGCCTCCACTGAGGGAATGGCATTGGGGCCAGACCGGATGCGTTCCGGGGGGGGGGGGGGGAACCGCTCGTGAGCCCCTTCAAACGGTAAACGAGCGCGAACTGAGCGGACACCCGAACGCTAGTGTGAAAGTAGCCTAAGTTGTATTGCCCGATAATTAGGTGTTGTTATCTGGGAGACCTAGACCTCCTTGTGAGCGATCTCGGATCAATTTGTCATATGCCAGTCTTGACTTTTTACCCTTCCATAAGAAGGTTGTAAACAGAGAACGAGTGGATGCGAAAAAGGATTGGGGGTAAATGGATAGGAACTATTTGAAGGAGATATAGGAACTTGGGCATTAATTAAGTTTGTAAAAGATTTTTTCTACCAGCCAAGAGACAAAGGGTAGCGCTAAAGAGTTTAGTTGATCTCTGACCCGTTTCAGTATGGTAAATAATTTTAAGGAGTATAAGTTTGAAGGTGTGCTGGTTAGGAAAATCCCCAGATATTAGATTTATGTTCTGTCTGATTGGTTTGTAGGCCTTTAATCAGTGGGTTTTCCCTGATTGCTTGTAATAGAGTCTCCATAGTAATATGAAGAGAGTGGGAGACAACGGACAACCTTGGCCGTGTACTATTGCTTATGTTAAATGCAGTGGATAGCATGCCGTTGACCCTCACTCTGGCGCTGGGGGGATGATAAAGGGACATAATTGCAGTGATGAAGGAAGTTGGTATTCCGAACCTGTGTAGAGCACGCTTCATATATAGCCAGTTGACTCGATCAAACGCCTTCTCAACATCTGTGCTAAGAAGAATGAGAGGTCGTTTTGTGTCTTTTGCCAACTTAACTGCATGCAATACTCTACAAGAGTGGAAATTTCCCTCTCTACCTGCCCACAAATCCAGCCTTGATCGGGTGGTGAATTATTTTTGGGATTATTTTATTTAATCTACTTGCCAGAATTTTTGCCCAGATTTTTACATCTAACTTAAGAAGGGAAATTGGTCTATAACTGCCCGCATTCTGTTCCATCTTTACCCTCTTTAGCTATTACAGCCTTGAGCCTACAGGTAGTAGTACAGTAGTACAGGTAATAATTTTTTTGTAGTATTCCAGCAGGTAGCCCATCTGGGCCTGGGGCTCTTTCCATTGGGTAGGGATTTAATAATCTCGGAGAGTTCATCTGTGGTAATAGGGATAATAGAGAGGAGCTATCTTCCTGGAGAGGGTAGGCATTTAAGTTTAGAAAGGAAATTGACCAATTTTTTGCTGATCTACTTCTTTTGACGTGTGTGGAGAATATTGCACAGCTGGCTATAAAAGTGGCTGAATTCAAGCCGCTATGGTTTTGTCTCATTGGTCATAGTTCCTGTATGAGTCTTAATTACTTTTAATGAACTGAGCATCCTTTCTTTTCTTAAGTGGGTCATTAGCTTGCTTCCTTTATCTCCATGCGCATAGTGTCTGAACTTTGCATATTGATATGCTTTGGCACACTTGATATTAAGCAGTTCCTTTAGCTTGTGACGGAGGACAACCAAGTCATCTTGCATATTTTTCACTTTCTATTGCTTTTGGATATATTCCAGAGCTGCAATTTGAGATAATAGGGAGTTCAATAATTTTTGTCTATCTCTTTTGACCTTAGTGCCCAACGCCACAAGCTCTCCTCTGATAAAGGCTTTATGTGCCTCCCACACTATGGTCTGGGAGGTTTCTGATGGGTTATTTTCCTGAGAGTATAGGGATAATTTATGTGATATGTTTTTTAGGGTTTGGTCTGAGTCCAAAAAGGTCTCATTTAACCTCCAAGTCCATTCTCTTACTGGTAGGGAGGGAACAGATAAGGATGTTAATACTGGAGCATGATCTGAGATCCAATTATTGAGCGCTGGAGGATATCTAAATGATTATCTGAGATAAGAATATAGTCTAGTCTCTGGAAAGAGTGGTGTACTTGTGAGTAATATGAATAATCCTTAATAGTGGAGACAGTCCTCCAAGTATCCACCAAGTGATTCATGGTCAGCAATTTTCCCTAATGTTTTTTGTGAGAGAGCTGATAGCCCTTTAGAGGTGTCCATAATTGGGTTTAGGGATGTAATCAGGTCCGCCCCCCCCCACTAACCTGATACCTTCAGCGAAAGTCTGAAACTTTGCCACCATATCCTTAATCCATGAATATTGGTTATTGTTCGGGGCATAGACACTAGCTAATGAACCATGGTGTGGCCGATTTTCCCTTTCACAAATATGTATCTTCCATTTGTGTCTGCAAGTGTTAGTATGGGTTCAAAGGGTACATGTTTTGCTATGGCTATGCTAACCCCTCTAGATGCTGTTCTTACAGTCAGGTCCATAAATATTGGGACATCAACAACATTCTAAAATGTTGCTCTATACACCACCACAATGGATTTGAAATGAAACAAACAAGATGTGCTTTAACTGCAGACTGTCAGCTTTAATTTGAGGGTATTTACATCCAAATCAGGTGAATGGTTGTAGGAATTACAACAGTTTGCATATGTGTCTCCCACTTGTTAAGGGACCAAAGGTAATGGGACAATTGGCTTCTCAGCTGTTCCATGGCCAGGTGTTTGTTATTCCCTCATTATCCCAATTACAATGAGCAGATAAAAGGTCCAGAATTCATTTCAAGTGTGCTATTTAGATTTGGAATCTGTTGCTGTCAACTCTCAAGATGAGATCCAAAGAGCTGTCACTATCAGTGAATCAAGCCATCATTAGGCTGAACAAACAAAACAAACCCATCAGAGAGATAGCAAAGACATTAGGCATGGCCAAAACAACTGTTTGGAACATTCTTAAAAAGAAGGAATGCGCTGATGAGCTCAGCAACACCAAAAAAACCCGGAAGACCACGAAAAACAACTGTGGAGGATGACCGAAGAATTCTTTCCCTGGTGAGAAAACACCCTCACAACAGTTTGGCCAGATCAAGAACACTCTCCAGGAGGTAGGTGTTTGTGTGTCTAAGTCAACAATCAAGAGAAGACTTCACCAGAGTGAATACAGAGGGTTCACCACAAGATGTAAACCATTGGTGAGCCTCAAAAACAGGAAGGCAGAATTAGAGTTTGCCAAACGACATCTAAAAAAGCTTCACAGTTTGTGAACAACATCCTATGGACAGATGAGACCAAGATCAACTTGTACCAGAGTGATGGGAAGAGAAGAGAGTATGGAGAAGGAAAGGAACTGCTCATGATCCTAAGCATTACCACCTCATCAGTGAAGCATGGTGGTGGTAGTGTCCATGGCGTGGGCATGTATGGCTGACAATGGAACTGGTTCTCTTGTATTTTTTGAGATGTGACTGCTGACAAAAGCAGCAGGATGAATTCTGAAGTGTTTCGGGCAATATTATCTGCTCATATTCAGCCAAATGCTTCAGAACTCATTGGACGGTGCTTCACACTGCAGATGGACAATGACCCAAAGCATACTGCAAAAGCAACCAAAGAGTTTTTTAAGTGAAAGAAAGTGGAGTGTTATGCATTGGCCAAGTCAATCACCTGAGCTGAATCCCATTGAGCATGCATTTCACTTGCTGAAGACAAAACTGAAGGGAAAATGCCCCAAGAACAAGCAGGAACTGAAGACAGTTGCAGTAGAGGCCTGGCACAGCATCACCAGGGATGAAACCCAGCGTCTGGTGATGTCTATGCGTTCTAGACTTCAGGCTGTAATTGACTGCAAAGGACTGCAAGTTTGATTTATGATTATTATTCTGTTCCCATTACTTTTGGTGCCTTAACAAGTGGGAGGCACATATGCAAACTGTTGTAATTCTACACCGTTCACCTGATTTGTAAATGCCCTCAAATTAAAGCTGACAGTCTGCAGTTTAAGCACATCTTGTTCGCTTCATTTTAAATCCATTGTGGTGGTGAATAGAGCCAAAAATGTTAGAATTGTGTCAATGTCCCAATATTTATGGACCTGGACTGTATATGTAGAATGAAACCATTTATTATAATGTATGTATGGTAAGTTAGGGATCCTGTTAGTCTTCAAATGGGTCTCTTGTAGAAAGCAAATATCTGATTTACTCTTCCTCAAGAGAGAAATTATCTGAGACCTCTTTTGAGGTGAATAAAGCGTTGAGAGAAGTAGTAGTTATGGTTGCCATGACAATGGTGTTAGGAGATATGTATGTTCATCAGAGCTATACATCCCGGGAACAACTTGTAGGGGGTATGAAGCATAAAAACAAAGAAATGCTAGAAAAGTCTAACATGACAACAAGAGTAAGTCTTATTTGGAGAAAACATGTGGCTAACTTCAAGAAGGACCAGTTATCTCCGTAGTATTGAAAACAACTATGTATTGACCATTGTTCTCCATACAGAGATGGGTATGCGTGGGCAGAGAGTTGAGAGTGATTCCTGATTTGGCACCGCAGACCCAATATTTGTAATCATATTCTCATACCTCCTGACGAAGCCGCTGAGGTGAAACGCGCGTCGAGGTCTTGCGCTTAGGGCTATCACATCTCTTCTGGGCTTGATCACGTCTTCAGGTACTGTACGTCCTGGATCAGGTGTGTCTATTAAGACACTGTCACATATAATATCCATATTAGGTCTATGTTATTGACTAGGCTGTCTATATACCATCATTGTGTTGTGCTTATAGATTAGGCTGTGAATATATTTTTATCACGCTTGTTATATACACACTGTTTATGGTTACCAAGGACGTAAGCTGTGGATCTCACAAATATCCAGGGAGTACTCTCTGATATTACTGTATCACGCTGTACTATCCCCTATTGGGGTGCTGTATACTTTGTATCATTTTCTCTGGTACATGATTTGGGTTGTTGTGAGACACAGCATATACCTGGTACCCGATAAGTGCTTACTAGCCTTGTGGGGATACATGGCAGTCCAGTAGAGTGAATGCCCTTTGCTTCTCTGTATTCTTTTTTCTATCTTGCCCTTTTTTCTACAAATTTTAATATATAATAAAGTTGATATGATTTTGGATATATTATCTCCACTGGCTTTTTTGTTATAACTTCAAGAAGGACCATTTATCTCTGTAGTATTGAAAACAACTATGATATTGACCATTGTTCTCCATACAGAGATGGGTATGCTTGGGCAGAGAGTTAAGAGTGATTCCTGATCTGGCACCACAGACCCATGCCTCGAAAAAGTATAAGATTATGTTATTTGTCATGAACTACTGGGAACATTCCGGTATTGGTTCAAGGTCTGTCTGCATGTTTTAGTTAGTTTCATCACTGGAGAGGGCAAAAGAGGGGGGGGGGGGAGGTGGTTGGAGGGGGGGTAGGATAATTGTGGGACAGGAATGGATTATTTTGCATGACAGAGTTGATTACTCTGAGTGAGAGTATACAGAGCATAAGACCATAATAGCATAGGAACATAACACATGGTGAACATATCTTAGAACATGTAGAAACACCCGTAGGATTGATGTTAAAGACACTTATGGATTCTGCAGCCTGTGGATCCCGATTAATATTTAGTATCCACAGGGTGCAGCCACAACTCATCAGCTCAACACTGCAGGACCGTGTCTTATTAATGGTACGGTTGGAAGAAGTAAATGTATGGCATATAAGGGATCTATATTAGAAATGCAAAGAAGGTAAAAGTAGGTAGAGGAAGAATGGATGGAAAAATAAAGGAGTGATGAAAAAAGAGGAACAAGAACAAGAAGATGGAAAATAAGTAGTAAGGTTTTAGCATTGCAGAGGAGGAAGGGATAGTTTAGGGACATATAAAGAAAGAGGATAACTTCACAGTGTTTGAAGCAGATGACGATTGATGTTGATGCTCAGAGTCAATTGTTTCTCCTTCTGAAGCTCGATCTCATCTTCTGTTGGATCTTGAAGGTTTGTTCTTTGTGGACACCGACCATGGCTCCAAACTTTGTAATGGCGGTAGCTGCTTAGCGGAACTTTCCAAAGGCAGCAAGGAATCCACTGGTAGGGGGTTAGTTCCTAGTTGTTTCCAGGCTTCTGGCAGGTCCAATGGGACTCAGATCGTGAAGCGTCTGCCTTCCTTGCTGAAAGTGAGACCGAAAGGGAAGAGCCAACGATACATTATTTTTTGGTCTCTTAGATAGTCCGTTAAGGGTTTCAGAATTCTTCTTTTGTTCAGCGTGGATGGAGCGATATCTTGGAACATATGGATCCTAGTACCCTCATAGCGTAGCTCCTTTCTCTCCCTCGTCGCTTGGAGTAGGGCTGAGGTATCTCTAAAACTGAGTAAGCCGCATATTACATCACGTGGTGGCTCACCCTTCTTTGGGACCGGGCGTAGGGATCTATGGATCCTTTCAATGATAATATTATGTGCTTTGTCTTCCCCAAGGATGTCTGTGTATAGCTGTGAGGCAGCGGCGTGTAAATCGTTCGATTTATGTGGTTTCAGGTAAACCTTTTAGCCTGACATTTTTCTTCTGCTCCAGTTCTCCTGGTCTTCTATTAGAAGTAGTGCATTGTTAAGAGAGCTCGTTTGGACTTCAAGGAGATCGGAGACCGCAGATGCACGATCTGTTAGTAAGTTCTGGTTGTTTTCCAGGGATTCTACCCTGTGACCTAGAGACCTCCCATCTTCTCTCCTGTCTCTCACCTCTTGCAGTAAAGGCGCTAGCGCTTGAGTAAGAGAGTCTTTAAGAAAGGATCTCGTGAGGATGGTGTTATCTTCTTCAGGTTGTAGATCGTCTCCTTCCTCTCTCCCTTCGTCAGCTCCTGTGTATTCTTCGCCGTCCTCCTCCTCTGAGTCTGGCATCGAGGGCTGCGGCGCCATTTTGTTTAAGCGTCCTGGTGAAAGCGCTAGCTTTTTTCTTATAAAACGATCCATCTCCGTCTGTCCCTTCTTGTGTTTAGGGGTTGCCTGATGTTCTCTAGGCTTTTCCCTTGCAATCTTGACCATTTTTGTCTTGGTATGGGTGTCTTTTTATAAGAAGGCACGGTTCTGAGTAGCAGGAGCTCTGTCTCAGACCTTCATCTCGCTCAGCGGTCAGGCTCCGCCCCCCTCATTCATCCCTAATTGACAGCCTTCTTTTTTTGACTGTGTATATAGAGATAACTGTCAATCACATATAGGACCACCTCTATGACTAAGCCCAGAACCAGCAGTGAAATGTATAAATTATAAGTTTTACTGAATTTTTTCTACAAAACTACATATCAATCTGCTCAGCTTTTCCTGCTCTATTACATCCTTCCTGAAGTTCAAACACCATGTTCAACATGACAGGCTCCCTTTAAAGGCAAACAAGTACAGTAGTTACTTTTCAGAACAGGCACAATGGTGTTCAGAGGCATACTGCAGGGTGAACACTGAACACTGAAACTATATGCAATAGCAAAACTTTTGCATGCTTACCATCTTGTGGCATTTCTGCCAAATGTAAAATTGTGCTTAATTGTGTAAAAGTGGAGGATTTTTTTTTTTTTAAATAAAGCAATTCCACTCCACTTCACCTATTTTACTCATGGGCGAAAGCGGAACAAATGCTTCATAAATATGGTACTCATTCTGGTCCCCATATTTCTCAATGCATTTACACCAGATAAACTGGCATGCAGTATATGCATTAATAAATCTTCCCTCTTACAGAGCAAAATCCACTGCTTCCTCTCACATAGTACATGATAAAACTGGCTGCCAGCAACCACCACTAGGGAAAGTTCAGTGGATATGAATTTATACAGTTATCACCGAACTGAATCAAAGCTGTTAAAGTCTGAGTTCCCCCTAGTGATGGCTGCAGGAAACACCACTGAAGTTGTTCTAGTCATGCTTGATGCAATTTACCTAGATATTGTGTGCAAAGAATAAAAACTCTTGCAAACAGCCATATCCGGTGGTCTGTAACTAATTGTATAATAGACAAAGTTGTTTATGTTTGTAAAACAGGCCAAATCATAGCCCTCAGCAGCAACTGTTTCTCACATGGATAGGTCATCAGTATTTGAAAGGAGGGGGTCTGTCACCCAGGACCCGGGCGATCATCTGGGAAGTTGAAGCCCCCATAATAACAACCTTACTATCATTTGCTGCCCCATCTATTTCCCTTGGTAGTAGATTTTCTGTGGACCCTGGTATGGGTATATTAGGTGGCTTATAACAAGCTCGTATTAGTATTTTATTATTGTTTTTGCCTCCATGTATTTCTACCCACAGTCCTCCTCCAACCTTCTAGCCATCTTCTCCCCCAAAACAGCTGCACCTTCCCAAATTGATGCCACTGTCATCATTGCTTGCAATGCCCCTACCTCCATCACCATGGCTACAATGCCACTACTACTACCACTACCACCAACACGACTATGCATTTTAGTCATCAGGTTCCCATCTCAGCCTGAACGTCCTCCTCATGGCAATCGAAATGCTGGCTTTTTTCACACAATTCATCAACAGGAAGACCATGTTGAGTATCTTCAATAGGACTAGGTGTTATTGACTATTCTTAGGAAAAACGAAGGCGCCCCAATAAATAGCATAGTTGCCAAGTGTCCTGAATTTGCGAGGACTGTCCCTGATTTTCAGAGACAGACCTGGCAAATTTGCTCCAAAAATGGGCAGGGCTAACATAAATGGGTATTTCTCAGTGGGTTTGGGGTGTTCCTGGGGGGCGGGGCATATATGCTCCAATTTTACCAACTGAAATGTTGGTAAGTATGCAATAGGAGGGGACAGTGAAGACAGAGATGATGCAAGTGAAAGGATTCTTTGGTGCAGCAAAAAGGAAGAGCAGGAGGAATGCACTGAACCCTGGCCCAAAGAATAAATAAATAGACAAAGGAAAAAACACAAAAGTTTTTAGAAGAAAGAGTGTTAGGCCTCTTTCACACTTGCGTTGTTGGGATCCGGCATGCACTTCCGTTGCCGGAGGTGCCTGCCGGATCCGTAACAACGCAAGTGTACTGAAAGCATTTGAAGACGGAACCGTCTTCCAAATGCGTTCAGTGTTACTATGGCACCCAGGACGCTATTAAAGTCCTGGTTGCCATAGTAGGAGCGGGGAGCGGGGGAGCGGTATACTTACCGTCCGTGCGGCTCCCGGGGCGCTCCAGAGTGACGTCAGAGCGCCCCATGCGCATGGATGACGTGATCCATGTGATCACGTGATCCATGGGCTTGGGGCGCCCTGACGTCACTCTGGAGCGCCCGGGGAGCCGCACGGACGGTAAGTATGCTGCTCCCCTGCTCCCCGCTACACTTACCATGGCTGTCAGGACTTTAGCGTCCCGGCAGCCATGGTAACCACTCTGAAAAAGCTAAATGTCGGCTCCGGCAATGCGCCGAAACGACGTTTAGCTTAAAGCCGGATCCGGATCAATGCTTTCAATGGGCATTGATCCCGGATCCGGCCTTGCGGCAAGTCTTCAGGATTTTTGGCCGGAGCAAAAAGCGCAGCATGCTGCGGTATTTTCTCCGGCCAAAAAACGTTCCGTACCGGAACTGAAGACATCCTGATGCATCCTGAACGGATTTCACTCCATTCAGAATGCATTAGGATAATCCTGATCAGTATTCTTCCGGCATAGAGTCCCGACGACGGAACTCTATGCCGGAAGACAATAACGCAGGTGTGAAAGAGCCCTTAGTCGAAAGTGCCTTCTTGGGGATCCCCCTGTGATACAAATAAAGAAGGAAATCACCAGAAGTAACTTTTGGACACTGCCGTGTTTTTCCTGTCATTCTACGAGCGATCCTGGTGGGGGACGCTGTGTCTATGTGTATTGAGCTTATCCCATAGACCTCCTCCTCAGTGAAGTGAGTCATTCCATTTATTTTAATATGTGTAATTTAATTTCATCAAGAGCTTCATTTGAATCGACTTGGGCCTTTCTAAAGGTTCTCCACTACTGCTATTCTGGTTTTACTTAGACTAAAAGTCTTTATGTAGTGAATAACAGAGAATTTGTGCCATTCTGGTGGTTGTTTTCTACCTTTTTTTTCCCTCTCTCCAAGTTAGTCTCAGAGGTGACATCAACAGGTAACATCCTGCTTTGATTGAGATGACGAATGAGCAATCCACTACACAATGTCATCCTCATTGCTCTTAATAATAAATTGTCACTTGCCAGAAGTGAGTTAGAACTGTTGCCTGCTACTACTACTACTGGTCAGATGGCTGGTGGTGACTGTACTGCTGCGCTAGTATGACTACAGTCCTCAACATTCTCTCTTGCAGATGAAGTGGCACCAGTCTTTTATTTTCCATTGTCCTGTCCCTTTTCACTTTGTAATTTACCATACATTTTATTTTGAAGGCTATTTAAAGTATGAGAAGTTGCAGGGTTTGGTAGACTGATTATAAACTGTATACAAATTACAAACAGGCAAAGTTGGATATCCCCTTGGTGCAACAAACACATGCAATGCTGCTGACTCACTCAAATATGCTTATTTAAGTTCTTTGTACACTTATGAACTGTAGAGAAATTGCTACTGGTTTTTATGGACTAAACAGGTGCAATTAGAATTCCCCCAGCTGCAGCTAAAATTACTACTACATGCTTATTGCACACTAATAATCTGTAGAAAAATTGCAACAGTTTTTTTTTTTTTTTTTGGGGGGGGGGAAACAGGTGCAATTGGACATCTCCTGGGTGTGACCAAAATACACACTGCTGTTGATACACTGAAAGTAAAGGGGTTATCCAAGATGCCACAGGATACCATGTGGCCAGCACTTCTGAGAAGCTGTACAAATCTGTGCAGCCGACACTTCCAGGATCATGTGTTGCACACTTGGCATGTGATCCCAGCCTGGGATTAGAACAGACAGCGCTTATTTAACCTGGAAGTTTAGCTAGAGATTAAGACTCACGAGTGCGCTGCAGTTTATTATCCCAGGCTGGTATACATGAGAAATGTAAAAATCTCCAGCTCTGGTTGTAACAAACACAAAACCCTCACTCACCCTGTCCTGTACCAAATGATAAAACCCAACTTTCTACCTAGAAATTCAATACTCCTAACTAAATATACTGTAATGTGCCAAAAAGGTTTTCTGAGATTTTTATACTGATGGAAGTGAATGGGGCTAAGCGCAATGCCGAGCACAACCGCTATATAATGTACAGCGCTGTGTTGGGTAATCTGAGAGAAGATTCTGATGACCTATCCTGAGGTCATCAGTATCAAAAGCTCGAAAACCCCCTTTAAGAAAGTATCGGAAAAATGCTGCAAAGTAAGAATGCTCTGAAAAATAGAAGGGTTAATGGTTTATATTTATCAATTAACATGTAAAGTGAATTAACGAGAAATCTAAATAAAATCAATATTTAGTGTGACCACTCTTTGCCTTCAAAACAACATCAATTCTTCTACGTACAGTTGCACATCGTTTTTGAAAGAACATGGCAGGGAAGTTCTAGCTATCTTGGAGAACTAAGCACAGATCCTCTGTGGATATAGGCTTGCTCAGATTACTCGGTCTCTTCATGTAATCCAGATAATCTTTATGATATTGAGATCAAGGCTCTGTGGGGGCCATATCATCACTTCCAGAACTCCTTGACTCTATGTATGTTTTTTTCCCCCTGTTGCAGAATAACTATTGATTTAAATTAACACTTCTATTTTTTTAAGCATTCTTAGGCTGAGCTCACACTTCAGTTATTTGGTCAGTTATTTCCAACAGTTATTGTCAGCCAAAGCCAGTTCTGGGTACAAAACACAGAACAGGGGCATATCTCTGTATTACATCTTATCTCTGAGTAGGCTTCCCTAAGGGCTTTGGCTCACAAAAACTGATGGAAATAACTGACTAAATAACAGAAGTGTGATCTTCCCCTACTTTGCATATTTTTCCACACCTGCCCTTACAAGACTCTAAAATGGATGAAATGTGTGTCTAATTGCTGTGCCTGTCACAGACATTACACATCAGTGGCTGAGCTCATATAGTCTTCAGAGCTAACACAGTGCCTGAGAGACCAACCAATATCCTCCCTGCTGATTGGCTGTCAGGCTGACTGCAAGCCATTATGGGCTAGTCTGCAGGCTTCATCTGTCCTGCCTGTTTCTCTAAATAGTGTACTGAATTTTAAATGTAAAATGTTAGGCATCATTTTGTGCAATTGTTCTGAAGCTTCGAATTCATTTGGAAGTATAATTTTGTTATAATAGCCATACAGTTATGCTACATCAGTTGCATGTTTGTTATACCTAGGGCAGATTAGATGTGAAGAAATCCTCAGTAAATTACCTCTGAAATTAATATCCAGTTCCACAGCATTGGACTTTGCAATGGGATTCACATATCAGATCCCTTGGCAGACCTCAGATCAGACCCCCATATCAGACCACAGATCAAACCCCCATATCAGACCTCACATCAGACCCCCATATCAGACACCCATATTATACTCTCAGATCAGACCCCATATCAGATCCTTAAAGCTGACTCCACATAAGATCCTCAGATCAGATGACATATAAGGTGCACCACAATAATATGTGACTGACCTACGGTGCGCAGAGCTCCGATATGTGCCTGACTGGAATTTATTGGCTAAAGTATCAGCTTTTAACATCAGCGTGAGGGTCTAGCCAGTATGGTCAGTCGCATATTATTGTGGTGCATCTTTTTTCAGTTATTTATGTATTCTTATATTTTCATCCACACATTATTTCATCTTGTGTAGGATGTTTTTGTGATGCATGTGGTCTGCTGCCAGCACCCTCCATTGTATGCATTTTTGCTGGGGATTAACGTTAGCAACGGATCACTTGTGGAGGAATTGCTCTCCCGGTTATAAACACGCTACAGTGTTTGGGGTTGAGCATTTCCTCCCATTTAGGCCACTTTATTCATTGATATATCAGATCTCAGATCAGACCTCATTATCCGAACTTAGATCGGACCCTATATCCGAACTTAGATTGAACCCCATATCTGAACTTAGATTGGACCCCATATCATATCCTCAGACCAAAACCCCATATCAGATCCTCAGATCTGACCTGCATATCAGATGCTCAGATTAGACCCCCATATCAGATACTCAGATCAGATGCCATATCAGAACTTAGATCAGACCTCCATATCAGATCCTAATATCAGACCCTCAGATCAGATTCTTAAATCAGACCCCCATATCAGATCCTCATATTAGAACTCCATAATTAAGCCTGAGCTCAGACACCCATATCAAACCTCATGTCAGACCCCCATCAGACCTCCAAATTAGACCACCACCAGACTTCAGATCAGACTCCCATCAGAGCTAAAATAAATAAAGGAACCTACCCCTTCTGCTCCACTGCTACTCTGCTGGTTAGGTGGTCTATCCTGCAGTCATGCTCCCTTGTCTTCTTTGGGCCTGCGCTAGAGTGTGACATAATTGCATGCAACATCAGGTCATAGTGTGCATACTACGTCCTGATGCTATATGCAGTCAGGACAGTGCAGTGTGGGCACAGAGAACACCAGGGAGAGGTGAGTACAGCCAGTGCTAGCATCGCTTTGCTCACCGCTCTCCAGGCCTCATGCATTTGCTTTATGAGACACACTGTCATTCCCCCTCACACACACACTTTCTGGGGGGAAAAAGTGCATCTTATAAAGCGAAAAATACAATACTTAAAATGCACTGTAGTTTGCTACAGATTTTACATTCATAATTCAAGCTAAAAAAAACACAGCTAATCTGCCCAGTGTTACAAAATAATGTTAACAAAGGAAAGAAAATCTATAAAATCATATTTTTTAAAAGAGTTTTCCCAGTACAACAACATCCCCATAGAACATGGGATGTGTGCTTGGACTCCCAACGATTACTAGAACTGTGTTCCCCAGTTTGAATGGAACGGCAAACAAGCATGAGTGCTGTTACTCCATTCAACTCTATGTTGCTACCAGAGATAGCTGAGAACTTCTACTCAGTTATTTCATGCTTTCCCATAGAGTTGAATTGAGGAACATGGGCCCCTGTTCTAATGATTGGCAGGGGCCCCACTGTTGAATTGGGAAAACCATTTAATATCAGTCACGTAGGAATTAAAATACTTTTTAAATCTCCATACATTTTTTTAAGCATTACCAAAATGTAAAGTTATGTCTTCAAAAAGAATGTTTACTGGACAAATACAGGTTACAGCCTTGCTTTTGAAATTTCAGCACTATTACTATTCTTACACTAGTTCATTTAACATTAAATCTTATGACAGAAAGGCTTTTAGAAGAGATATGTCAGACAACCTGCTGAGATAGAGACCATTTGCTACACATAAAATGGTCTTAATAGGAAATTTTCTGATCCAGCTATATTTGAGTTTTTGCAAACACAGGATATTCCTGTTTAGTGTTCTAAATGTAAAGCAAAGTTTAGTTGAAAAGGTCTTTCTGTCATACAACAATATATTTTTGTTCTATACATTTTCATTTAGTTTTACAATATCTTGAAATCCTTCATGACCTCAATAGTTATAATTTGAATTATAAAAAAATATTTTAAAAAATGAAATATGAAACTAAAATGGCATAATTAGTAATTTCAAAGCAAAAAAATCAACATAAACCTCACCATAAAAATGCAAATTTGAACTGTAATATAATATGATTTCCATATGCTAAAAATAGAAAGGATAAGGATTTCTTCAAGACAGCTTCAAGAGTATGTAATAGCCCATCTATAAAAAGTGCAAAAATGAAAAAATCGATTTGCACAGAAGCCGAATTTACTCATGTTTCGTGGTAACGAATCAATTTTTTTCTTAAAATGGCTGCTTCACGTGTTAGGACACGGAGCAAAGAACTGTGGGAACGAGGGATCACCCACAATGCCATCCATGCAGCCAATCACTAGCCAGCCAGCCCCTGTGATGTCACAGCCCTATAAATAGCCTCAGCTATCTTGGATTCTGCCATTTTCAAGTGTGCTTAGTGCAGGGATAGACATCAGCAGGCGCTAGGGACTATTGTCCTGAAAAATCAATTTACAAGTTCAGGGAAAGATTATTCAAGGTATAGGGAAAGGATAGGGAGGCATCATCTACACTATAAAAGGAGAACAGGGTGCAATAAGAGAGTGTACAGCCATAGGAGTGATTCTATTACACCTTTCTGCACTTATTGGGGATACCAATTGCAGTTATGGGGGGCGCCGGCACCAGCAGGGCACAGCAGGAGATGAGTGCTGCGCTTCCATTGTGGAAGCGCTCACTCATCTCTATAGTCATACAAATGTCTGTGTGGCAGCAGGGGAGGGAGAGGTGTGACCCCTCCCTGTTCCTCTAATAGGCTGCCGGCCTAGTGCTGGCAGCCTATCAGAGGCCAGAGCAGGCGGCGAAATGACGTCATCGCGCCACCTGAGCCAGTGAGGGACACAGGCCGGAAGAGGCCTGCATCGCATCCTGGAGGAGGTAAGTATAAGTATTTTTTTTATATTTTTATATATATATGTACAAATTACAATACTGGCACATAAGGGGACTGCTGGCACATAAGGGGGGCTGCTGGCACAGACATAAGGGTGCTACTGGCACATGATAGGGGGGACACTGGCACATAAGGGGGGCTGCTGGCACATAAGGGGGACTACTGGCACATAAGGGGGACTACTAGCAATTAAGGGGGCTACTGGCACATAAGGGAGGCTACTGGCATATAAGGGAGGCTACTGGCACATGATAGGGGGGACTACTGGCACATAAGGGGGGCTACTGGCACATAAGGGGGCTGCTGGCACATAAGGGGGGCTGCTGGCACATAAGGGGGGCTACTGGCACATAAGGGGGCTACTGGCACATAAGGGGGGCTACTGGCACATAAGGGGGGCTTCTGGCACATAGGGGGGGGCTGCTGGCACATGATAGGAGGGACTATGGGTACATAAGGGGGACTACTGGCACATGAGGGGGACTACTGGCACATGAGGGGGATTACTGGCACATAAGGGGGGCTACCGGTCATATAAGGGGCTCTACTGGCACATGATAGGAGGCTACTGGCACATAAGGGGGGCTACTGGCACATAAGGGGGGCTACTGGAACTTGATAGGGGCTACTGGCACATGATAGGGGGGCAACTGGCACATAATGGGGCTACTGGCACATGATAGGGGGGCACTCTGGCTACTTGCACATGATGGTGGGGCGGCTCTTATTACTGGCACATGATTGGGTTATCTATGGGTGCACATCTTACTGGCACATCTTACTGGCACATTATTGGGTGGCACTATAGGGGCATCTACTGAGGCTAAAAAGAAGGGGTATTTTATATGGGGGGCTTTGTAAAGGGGCATTTTATACTGGGACACATTATGGTGGGTACTATGGGGAAGGGGGGGGAGAGGAGCCCTATGGGGTCATCTGCGGGGCACTGAGAAGGGGTATTTTATATTGGCACATTATGGGAACATTAGCTCAACTGGGGGCATTACAAGGGGGTATGTTTTGCACATTATAAGGAGAATTATTTCTACGGGGGGGGGGGGCATTATGGTGGGTTTTATTACTCCCCCATGGTATGACTCCCTAGTAGCAGCATCAGCCTTTCCCTGCTCTGCTATCCCTCTGCCCTTTCTTCAAATCCATATTATGAAATCTTTCTTATTAGGATAAAACTCCACCGAGCCCCCCAGCCAAAGTGTTGAAGTGGTGTCCGAGATCCCCAAGGGCCGAGCCAAGTAATTGTAAGTTTTCATGTGGAGTATGTTTATGTTATACACATATAGCATACACTGTGCCACACAATGTACAGATCCATGCGGATGTCTGCCCTATCTAACTTTTGATATTATTTTCAGCGTCAACAACGGTGAACACGGGTAACAGGGAATCAGGGTTTGATTCCGGAAAGGGAGCCTGAGAAACAGCTACGGCTACCACTTCCAAACAAGGCATCATGCGCACAAATATCCTATTAGGTATAATTACTGTAGGTGAGGGCCTGCAGGTGACCTGACCCTGTAAAAGATTGTAGGTGAGGGCCTGCTGGTGAGCTGACCCTCTAAAATGTTGTAGGTGAGGGCCTGCAGGTGAGTTGAGCCTCTAAAACATTATATGCGAGGGCCTGCAGGTGAGCTGACCCAGTAATAGATTGTAGGTGAGGGCCTGCTGGTGAGCTGATTCTCTATAAAATTATATGCGAGGGCCTGCAGATGATTTGACCCTCTAAAAAATTATATGCGAGGGCCTGCTGCTAAGCTGACCCTCTAAAACATTATGGTTGAGGGGCTGCAGCTGAGCTGACCATTTAAAAAATTATGGGAGAGTGCCTGCTGCTTAGCTGACCATTGAAAAAAAATATAGTGTTCATAGCAGGACGGGTCGCCTGAATACTTCAGCTAGAAATAATGGAATAGGACTCTGGTTTTATTTTGTTGGTTTTCGGAACTGGGGCCATGATTAATTAAGAGGGATGGCCAGAGGCATCCGTATTGCGCTGCTAGAGGTGAAATTCTTGGACCGGTGCAAGATGAACCAATGCGAAAGCATTTGCCAAGAATGTTTTTATTAATGAAAAACGAAAGTCGAAGGTTCGAAGACGATCAGACACCCTATTACCGTGTTTACCGACCATAAGAATCTGACCTACTTGGAATCGGCCAAGCGTCGGAACCCGAGACAGGCCAGATGGTCTTTGTTCTTTTCTAGGTTTAATTTTGTTGTTACGTTCCGCCCTGGGGTTAAAAATGTGAAGGCGGATTCCTTGTCACGCTGTTTTTCGGGAGGGAAGTACTTTGAAGACTCGGGTCCCATTTTGGCTGAAGGGGTGGTCGTCTCTGCTCTTTATCTTGATTTGGAGGCAGAGGTTCAGGCAGCCCAGGCAGAGGCTCCTGATCTTTGTCCTCCTGGGAGGTTGTTTGTGCCTCTCGCTTTACGACACAAGGTTTTTAAGGAGCACCACGATACTGTCCTTGCTGGGCACCCGGGGAGTAGAGCCACAGTGGATCTCATTGCTCAGAGATTCTGGTGGCCAGCTCTTCGTAAGACGGTTAAGGGTTTTGTGGCAGCTTGCGAGACCTGCGTTCGTGCCAAGGTCCCTCATTCACGGCCATCAGGTTCTCTCCTCCCGTTACCCATTCCTTTCCGTCCTTGGACGCATCTGTCCATGGACTTCATTACGGATCTGCCTCGTTCCTGGGGGAAGACTGTGATTCTGGTGGTAGTGGACCGTTTTTTGCAAAATGGCACATTTCATTCCCTTTCCTGGGTTACCCAATGCTAAGACGCTGGAGCAAGCGTTTGTTGATCACATTGTAAAATTGCAAGGGCATTCCTTCAGACATCGTTTCTGATAGGGGCACGCAATTTGTTTCCAGATTCTGGAAGGCCTTCTGTTCTCGCTTGGGGGTTCGGTTGTCGTTCTCTTCTGCTTTTCACCTGCAGTCGAATGGTCAGACCGAACGCGTCAATCAGAATCTGGAGACATATCTGCGCTGTTTTGTGGCGGAGAATCAGGAGGATTGGTGTTCTTTTTTGTCCCTTGCTGAGTTTGCTTTAAATAACCGTCGCCAGGAGTCCTCTGATAAGTCACAATTTTTTGGTGCATATGGGTTTCATCCGCAGTTTGGGACATTCTCTGGAGAGGGGTCTTCTGGTTTAGCTGATGAGGAGAGATTTTCCTCTTCTTTGTCATTTATTTGGCAAAAGATTCAGGGTAATCTGAAGAGGATGAGTGAGAGATATAAGCGTGTGGCGGATAAGAGACGTGTGCCTGGTCCGGACCTGAATGTGGGTGATCTGGTGTGGTTGTCTACAAAGAATATCAAACTGAAGGTTCCCTCCTGGAAGTTGGGTCCTACGTTTATTGGGCCTTACAAGATCTTGTCCGTCATCAATCCCTTTGCCTTCCGTCTTGATCTTCCTCAGACTTGGAAGATCCATAATGTTTTTCACAGGTCCCTATTAAAACCTTATGTCCAACCCACTGTACCCTCCTCTTTGCCTCTTCCTCTGATTTTTGTTGATAGTAATCTTGATTTTCAGGCCTCTAGGATTGTGGATTCTCGCATTATCCGCGGTTCTCTTCAGTACCTCGTTCATTGGGAAGGTTATGGTCCTGAGGAGAGGATGTGGGTCCCAGTGGCGGACATTAAGGCCACTCGTCTCATCAGGGCTTTCCATAGGTCTCATCCTGAGAAGGTGGGCTCTGAGTGTCCGGAGTCCACCCGTAGAGGGAGGGGTACTGTCACCGCCAGTTCTGTGAGAAGGTCTGGCAGACGTTCTTCTCTACCTCTTGTATGACATTCTTTGTTTTGGTTTCACTTTGTCATCTCCTTTCCTTCTGCCAGGTGTCACTTATTTAGACTAATTGTCTTCCTTTATATTCCCTCCCATACTGCCCCACTTTGCGGTTTATACTATTTCCTGGATGAAGTGTTCACTGCTGGAGGCTGCTGCTGCTGTTTGCTCATATAAGCCTTTATTGTGTTTCCTTGCTGGCTTGATTCTAGGTGACCCTGACTCCGTCCGTATTAAGTGCAGGGAGTCGGTGGTCGTGTACCCTCACTATTATAGGGTTTTCAAGTGTCACACAGTCTTGGGTATGTGGGCATGCAATCGTCTACCATTAAGACCCTTGCATGTGCATAGCAGTAAGGGAGAGCTCTTAGGGTTTTATAGGACTCACCTATATGCTCCTTAGTTTGGGATCAAGCCAGTCGGTCGTTTATGTATTAGTTCCAGCTATCTGCAACTTCATCCGTGACAGTACTCCACTGGCCTACAGTAAAATTGTTATTCAGTGACAGCCAAATGTACCTCCAGCCACATAATCACTTGTTCTTTTCTGTCAGTTGAACACCTAATTTTTGGTGCCTGTACTGGCCTACAGTAAAATTGTTATCCAGTGACCGTCTAATATATTTCCATCCACATAATCACTTGTTCTTTTCTGTCAGGTAAATGCCAAATTTTTGGGGCCTGCACTCCCCTGGCTTAAATGAAAAATTGTTATCTAGTGACCGCCTAATGTACCTGCAGCAACATAATCACTTGTTCTCTTCTGTCAAGTGAATGCCTAATTTTTGGGGCCTGTACTCCCGTGGCCTAATATAAAAAAAATTCTAGGCTCCAGCAGGGCACATTTTTGAGAGTTTCCCTTTAAGACGTAGAAAAATGGCATTGGTGATACCACTATGGAGGCATGTGAGAGTCTGGCTGTGAGTTGGTTTCTAGCACTGTTCAAACCCTGTTCATACACCATGGGCAGTTGAGTGGTAGGACCCCATGCGTGCTGAGACACCATGACGTGGTGCATAAGGGCTCCGATATGTTCCTGACTGGAAGATATTGGAAAAGTTCTTAGCTTTTAACATCGGCCTGAGGAATTAGCTAGTATTGTCAATTGCATATCATTTTGGTGCATTTTTTGCAGTGATTTGTGTATGTATATTCATCTGCATAATGTATCATTTTGTGTAAGATATTCTTGTGGTGCATGCGGTCCGCCCCGGCATTCTCCATTGTACGCATTTTTTGCTGGGGATTGCCGTTGTCTGCAGACTAGGGTGACCACATTTCCTAACTGCCATTCAGGGACACTTACTATCAGAAGTGCATTTCGTCAAACTTATACTTGAGACTGGCAAAAACATATCTGCCTGCTCATTTTTCAGTATTTCTGCACACATTAACTGGCTAAACCAAAAAAACTGTCATGTTAGCATTTAATAACTAACTAAAACCCATCACAGCAGGTCTCAACTAGCACACGCAAGTAAATGTACAAAAACCAAGTAAAGTATTAAACCAGATTCAAAGCATAGATGGCAAGGCGGATTACTGTATACTGTACATAAAATGTATGGAGGTTACACCATGCCGGACAATATAACCTCTGTGCCATGCTGTACAATAAACAGTATAACCACTACACAGTTTAGAGGTATACTTTATATTGTGTGGCACAGTGTAGGCTATATGTGTATAACATAAACATACTCCACATGAAAAATTACAATTACTTGGCTTGGCCCTTGGGGATCTCGGACGCCACTTCAACACTTTGGCTGGGGGGCTCGGTGGAGCTGATGTGCTTTATCCTAGTGATAAAGATTTCATAATATGGATTTGGAGAAGGGGCAGAGGGATAGCAGAGCAGGGAAAGGCTGGTGCTGCCACTAGGGGGTCATACCATAGGGGAGTAATAAAACCCACCATAATGCCCCCCCCCAGTAGTAATAATTCTCCTTATAATGTGCAAAACATACCCTTTTGTAATGCCCCCAGTTGAACTAATGTTCCCATAATGTGCCAATATAAAATACCCCTTCTCAGTGCCCCCGTAGATGACACCCATAGTGCTCCCCCCCTTCCCCATAGTACCCACTATAATGTGTCCCAGTATAAAATGCCCCTATACAGAGCCCCCCATATAAAATACCCCTTCTTTTTAGCCTCAGTAGATGCCCCTATAGTGCCACCCAATAATGTGCCAGTAAGATGTGCCCCCATAGATGCCCCCTAATCATGGGCCAGTAAGATGTGCCCCCATAGATGCCCCCAATCATGTGCCAGTAATAAGAGCCCCCCCACCATCATGTGCCAGTAGCCAGAGTGCCCCCTATCATGTATCAGTAGCCCCCTTATGTGCCAGTCGCCCCCCCCTATCATGTGCCAGTAGCCCCCCTATCAAGTTCCAGTAGCCCCCCATATGTGCTAGTAGCCCCCCCTTATGTGCCAGTCGCCCCCTCTATCATGTGCCAGTCGCCCCCTCTATCATGTGCCAGTAGCCCCCCTATCATGTGCCAGTAGCCCCCCATATATACCCGTAGCCCCCCTTATGTGCCAGTAGCCCCCCTTATGTGCCAGTAGCCCCCCTTATGTGCCAGTAGTCCCCCGTATGTGCCAGTAGCCCCCCTTATGTGCCAGTAGCCCCCCTTATGTGCCAGTATTGTAATTTGTACATATATATAAAAAAAAAAAAAAAATTATACTTACCTCCTCCAGGATGCTATGCAGGCCTCTTCCGGCCTGTGTCCCTCGCTGGCTCAGGCGGCGCGATGACGTCATCACGCCGCCTGCACCGGCCTCTGATAGGCTGCCAGCACTAGGCCGGCAGCCTATCAGAGGAACAGGGAGGGGACACACCTCTTCCTCCCCTGCCGGCTGCCGCAGCACAGACATTTGTATCGCCGTCCTGAGGACGGCGATACAGATGACTATAGAGATGAGTGAGCGCTTCCACAATGGAAGCACAGCGCTCATCTCCTGCTGTGCCCTGCCGGCCCCCCCCCCCCTTCTGACAGCGCCCCAAGAAACGGCCCTGGTTACAGCAGCGGTCGGCGGCTCAGGTCATTCCGGGACACTGCATTGTCACGGAATGAGGGTGACCGGGACCCGGGACAGACTCTCCAAATGCGGGACTGTCCCGGGTGATCCGGGACACGTGGTCACCCTACTGCAGACCGCATGCAGAGGAATTGCTCCCCCGGTTATAAAAACGCTACAGTGTCTGGGTTTGCAGCATTTTCACCCGTTTAGGCCACTTTTTTCAGTGAGTTTTGTCTTTTTGTGTATGGAATGTGCCACTTTATTTTGTTATCAACATTCTTTTGCACTTGGTAGCTTCTGTGTCATATGGTCTGTTGTAGGTGCGGCTCACAGCTTTATCCTACCTCACAGTGCATTGGTGATACAAATATGGAGGCATGTGAGAGTCTGGCTGTGAGTTGGTTTCTAGCACTGTTCAGACCCTGTTCACACACCACGGGCAGTTTAGTGGTAGGAACCCATGCGTGCTGAGACACCGTGACGTGGTGCATGAGGGGCTACGATATGTTCCTGACTTTAAGTTCTTAGCTTTTAACATCGGCCTGAGGAATTAGTTAGTATTGTCAGTTGCGTATCATTTTAGTGAATTTTTTGCAGTGATTTGTGTATGTATATTTTTTCATCTGCACAATGTATCATTTTGTGTAAGATGTTCATGTGGTGCATGCGGTCTGCCCCGGCATCTTCCATTGTACGCATTTTTTGCTGGGGATTGCCGTTGTCTGCGGACCGCATGCCGAGGAATTGCTCCCCCAGTTATAGACGAGCTACAGTGGCCCCTGATTAAAATACATATTTTTTGTGGGAATTTTTGCATTGATCCCCCTCTTGTATGTCCCTGTCCATGTTGTGGGACTATTTGTCCACTTCTAGTAAGTATTTGGTGGCTGCAAATATGACTTGAAGGTTCTTCAAATTTGCCTGCCATTAAAGTGAATGCCTAATTTTGGGGGCCTGTACTCCACTGGCCTACTGTAAAATTGTTATTCAGTGACCTTCTAATATGTCTCCAGCCACATAATTACTTGTTCTTTTCTGTCAGGTGAATGACCATTTTCTGGGGCCTGTACTCTCGTGGCCTAATATAACAATTTTCTAGGCTCCAGTAGGGCACATTTTTGAGAGTTTCCCTTTAAGACACAGAAAAATAGCCCCTGATTAAAATACATGTTTTTTTTGTGGGAATTTTTGCCATTAATCCCCCTCTGGTATGTCACTGTCCATGTTGTGGGACTATTTGTGCACTTCTAGTAAGTATTTGGTGGCTGCAAATATGACCTTAAGGTTTTTCAGATTCAACTGCCATTAAAGTGAATGGGGTCCGCCGCAAACGCGGGGTTCGCAAACATTTGATTGCCAACATCACTAGTCTCATCATGCTGCTACCACCTCAACACTATGTCACTGGGCCACTCTGTGGTCTCCTCATGCTGCTGCCACATTACCGCTATGTCACTGGGCCACTCTATAGTCTCCTCATTCTACTGTCATTCTACTGTCACCTCAACACTATGTCACTGGGGCCCTATGTGGATTTCTTATGCTGTTCCCACCCTCCCCACTCCATGACTGGGCCACTATTTATAAATTTTTGCCTGGCTGACATCATTTATTTGACCCTTCTTCTAATCTGCCAGATGGAAGATAAAATGAGAAACACAACGGTTCCTGTCTATGCAGCAGCTGTAAGGCCTGTATGACATGGTCCCTATTTTGCATCAGAATTGGCTTATGATTTGGTAGCCAAAAGCAGGAGTGTTTTTTTGTTTTTTTGGCTTTAGCAATATTGATGGATTACTTACCAAATGCTGATCAAGTGAAGGCAGATGCTCGGCGGCACATCACGGTGTTCGACCGAATACCGCATGTGCTCGAGCACGAAGCTCGAGACTCCTCCCCGCACATTTGTTAGCTGCTACGCAGCCAATAAACGTGTAGGTAAGTGCTGCCATTCACTGCCATTCCTTTTTAAAGGGACACTGACAGGCCAAATCAGCATATATAGTTATATATATGACATTACGCTGGGCGGCGGCTACAACTCTCCCCAGTCACGATCCTGCGCATGGGCAGATTTGACATGAACGATGCCAGGAGGATTCAATTGCCCATGCGCAGGATCGTGACTGGGAAGAGTTGTAGCCGCCGCCCAGCGAAGTGAATATTGATGAGCTGGGCGGGGCTTCAGAACGGCAGTTGGGAGCGGCTGGCTGGGCGCATTTTGAGATGAAACGCCGCCCCTTGGGCAGATTGGTGACGAGACAGGCAAGTTATAAAACTTTATATTTCGGTATTTAGAATGTGGACAGGGGGGATACTTAGATGCTTTTAATAGACTGTATAAGACCTGTAATGTCATATATATAACTATATATGCTGATTTGGCCTGTCAGTCTCCCTTGAAGAACTATTGTGTGTGGCCGCTGCAGACAGCGAGATTATCTGTGCTACATCTCCTGTCTAACGTGTGCGCAGCCTAAAAATATCTGATATCCACTGTAATTGTTCTGTAGACGGTATCCGCTGCGGACAGTTACATTACCTGCGCTACATCTCCTGTATAACGTTTACATATCCGAAATATCAGTGAAAAATAGTCTTATTTTTTTGCTGCTGGTGGCAGCGACCTTACCTGTCTACATCTCCAGTATAACGTTAGCGCATCCGAAATATCAGTGACATTCAGTGTAATTTTTTTTGCCGCTGGTGACAGTGAAATTATCTGCGCTATATTACCTGTGTAATGTGTGTGCAGCCTAAAAATATCTGTGACATCCAGAGTACTTTTTCTGTAGATGGTGTCCACTGTGGACAGTTACATTACCTGCACTACATCTCCTGTATAACGTTTGCCCATCCTAAATATCAGTGACATTCATTCAGTGTAATTTTTTATTAGGCGGTGGAGACCGCGACATTACTTGTGCTGTACCTCCTATTTAACGTGTGTGCATCCTAAAAATATCTGACATTCTGTGTACTTTATTTGCGCATACGCTTACAAAACCTGTGCTACTGTATGTGTGGCATACTTGCAAGCATATAAACCATTTAATATGCGCAAGGCGAGCAGTAAGGGATGGGAAAGTGGCTGTGCTGCTGCACGTAGAGGCTGTGACCCTGGGCGCGGTGAAACTGTGTCTGCTGCCAGAGCACAAGAAACACACTCATCCACGATACGTAGATTAATGTCCCAGTTTGCAGGGTGGCGCAGGAGACCACTCTTGAAGTCAGATCAGTGCAACCAGGTGGTCGTTTGGATTGCAGCAGATAATGCTTCCAGTCGGTTAAGCACCACCCTGTCTTCCACAAAGTCCAGTCTCAGTAGCCAAGAGTCTGGTCAACAGAGTCCTCACCCCGATACTCCTTCCACCCACCATGGAGAGTCTTGGCAAACAAGTGATCCCAAGGCTTACCGCGTCTTATGCGTTGGGAGCACAGGCTGCAGATGGCAACACTATTATCAGCAGCTGACACGTTAAAAAAGCCCACACTGCGGAGCCATGTGCCGGCGTCCTGGGAGCGCCAGATGTGACCGTGCATGTTGGATGGTTCGCTCCAGATACATTTGCAGTCTGATTTTTGCCTCCTGTGCACTGCGAGTTCTGTCTGCTTCTCCTCCTTCTCCTCCCTATCTGCTGCTCCGTCTCTCCTTCTGAACTCCCATCCTCTTCCTCTCTTGTGGGCACTCACGTGATGTACATCAACACGTCATCATCGTCACCTTCACCACCACTGACATTAGAGATTTCAGAGTAGGCAGCAACAGCGGGGAACACCCTCCTTGGGTTGATATGGGTATTGACGTCAGAACGCAGGGTGGCGGCCGTTGCTACCTCTTCCTCATCTGATGCCAAGAATGGCTGCGCATCGGTAAGGTCTGGGAAAGGATGGGAAAATAATTCCTCTGACTCAAGTGGAGGAGCTATGGTGGTGTGTTGGTGTTAGTGGTGTCTTTGGGGGTGCACACAGCAGAGAATGAGGAGGGTGCAGATACAGGGGATGAGTAGGGTGCAGAAGCTGAAGGCTGAGTGAGCCACTCAACCAACTCTGTTGTGCCCTTTGAAGTTATCGCATTCGCCTTCTCCAACTTATCACTTAAGCTCGGGCCTGGTGCACCTGCCCAACCCCTACCATCCCTGTGGAACGGTCTTCCTCTGCCTGTAATTTTCTAAATGACCCTCTGTCTAAGTCCATAGAGAAGAGAAGTATTTGTTGAAGAAGATATATCACAGCCCTCAAACAGGATTTGGTGGTAAAAGGTATGTAGCAATGGCACCCCTCAATCAGTATTTAGTGGAAGAAGGTGTATGGCACCCCTCAATCAGTATTTGGCAGAAACAGTTATATATCACCCCTCAATTAGTATTTGGCAAAAATAGGTATATGGCACTCCTCAATCAGTATTTTGTGAAAGAAGGTGTATGGCACCCCTCAATCAGTATTTTGCAGAAAGAGTTATATATCACCCCTCAATCAGTATTTGGCGGAAACAGGTATATGGCACCCCTCAATCAGTATTTGGCGGAAACAGGTATATGGCACCCTTCAATCAGTATTTTGTGTAAGCAGGTGTATTGCAGCGCTCAATAAGTATTTAGTGAAAGAAGGTATATAGCAATAGCACCTGTCAATGAATATTTTGTGGAAGAAGGTATATAGCACCCCTCAATCAGTATTTGGCGGAAACAGGTATATGGCATCCCTCAATCAGTATTTTGTGAAAGCAGGTGTATTGCAGCCCTCAATCAGTATATGGTGGAATAAGGTATATAGCAATAGCACCCCTCAATCAGTATTTTGTGGAAGAAGGTATATGGCACCCCTCAATCAGTATTTGGAGGGAACAGGTATATAGCACCCCTCATTCAGTATTTGGCGGAAACAGGTATATGGCACCCCTTAATCAGTATTTTGTGGAAGCAGGTGTATCGCAGCCCTCAGTCAGTATTTGGTGGAAAAGGTATATAGCAATAGCACGCCTCAATCAGTATTTAGTGGAAGTAGGTATATGGCTCCCCTCAATTAGTATTTGGCGGAAACAGGTATATATTCACCCCTCAATTAGTATTTGGCAGAAACAAATATATTGCACCCCTCAATCAGTATTTTGTGGAAGCAGGTATATTGCAGCCCTCAATCAGTATTTGGTGGAAGAAGGTATATAGCAATAGCACCCCTCAATCAGTATTTAGTGGAGGAAGGTATATGGCACCCCTCAATCAGTATTTGGCAGAAACAGGTATATGGCACCCCTTAATCGGTATTTGGCGGAAACAGGTACATGGCACCCCTCAATCAGTATTTTTTATTGAAGTAGGTGTATCTCAGCCCTCGATAAGTATTTGGTGGAAGAAGGTATATAGCAGTAGCACCCATCAATCAGTATTTTGAGGAAGAAGGTATATGGTACCCCTCAATCAGTATTTGGTGGAAACAAGTATATTGCAAACGGAAAATGCAAATGTGATCGCACACTACATCCAGCACTCTGCCCTCCATGCTGGATGAGACATTGGTTTATATTTTGGCCAAAGCATAGTAAGCCACTCACCGCGTCAAGGCTGTCTCATGAGTGGTCCCTAACTCTTGTTCCTACCTGTTCATGGGCCATGACAGCCACATAAAATCCAGGGAATGCAGGTCAGCATGCAAGCCAAGTACACTTTGCTTGTAACCCCGTCCGGTGCCATTACAGCTTTCATCGGATCCAGGGATGCAAGTACCAACATGCATGCTGAACCTACCATATACTTCTCCTGGAGCCAGATGGCTAATGGTAGGTTCTATACAAGCAGACTCAGTTTTATACTGACTTTAAAACCAGCCTCAAGGACAGATTAACTGGTCAGGTGTGCAATGACTCCAAGGAGATCGCCACGCCTCCAATATATACTACAAAGAAAAAAATAAGGGATTGGGTCAGCACAACCTGCTGCAGGTGCAGATCACTATGGCGAAATACATATACAAACGGAAAATGCAAATGTGATCGCACACTACATCCAGCACTCTGCCCTCCATGCTGGATGAGACATTGGTTTATATTTTGGCCAAAGCATAGTAAGCCACTCACCGCGTCAAGGCTGTCTCATGAGTGGTCCCTAACTCTTGTTCCTACCTGTTCATGGGCCATGACAGCCACATAAAATCCAGGGAATGCAGGTCAGCATGCAAGCCAAGTACACTTTGCTTGTAACCCCGTCCGGTGCCATTACAGCTTTCATCGGATCCAGGGATGCAAGTACCAACATGCATGCTGAACCTACCATATACTTCTCCTGGAGCCAGATGGCTAATGGTAGGTTCTATACAAGCAGACTCAGTTTTATACTGACTTTAAAACCAGCCTCAAGGACAGATTAACTGGTCAGGTGTGCAATGACTCCAAGGAGATCGCCACGCCTCCAATATATACTACAAAGAAAAAAATAAGGGATTGGGTCAGCACAACCTGCTGCAGGTGCAGATCACTATGGCGAAATACATATACAAACGGAAAATGCAAATGTGATCGCACACTACATCCAGCACTCTGCCCTCCATGCTGGATGAGACATTGGTTTATATTTTGGCCAAAGCATAGTAAGCCACTCACCGCGTCAAGGCTGTCTCATGAGTGGTCCCTAACTCTTGTTCCTACCTGTTCATGGGCCATGACAGCCACATAAAATCCAGGGAATGCAGGTCAGCATGCAAGCCAAGTACACTTTGCTTGTAACCCCGTCCGGTGCCATTACAGCTTTCATCGGATCCAGGGATGCAAGTACCAACATGCATGCTGAACCTACCATATACTTCTCCTGGAGCCAGATGGCTAATGGTAGGTTCTATACAAGCAGACTCAGTTTTATACTGACTTTAAAACCAGCCTCAAGGACAGATTAACTGGTCAGGTGTGCAATGACTCCAAGGAGATCGCCACGCCTCCAATATATACTACAAAGAAAAAAATAAGGGATTGGGTCAGCACAACCTGCTGCAGGTGCAGATCACTATGGCGAAATACATATACAAACGGAAAATGCAAATGTGATCGCACACTACATCCAGCACTCTGCCCTCCATGCTGGATGAGACATTGGTTTATATTTTGGCCAAAGCATAGTAAGCCACTCACCGCGTCAAGGCTGTCTCATGAGTGGTCCCTAACTCTTGTTCCTACCTGTTCATGGGCCATGACAGCCACATAAAATCCAGGGAATGCAGGTCAGCATGCAAGCCAAGTACACTTTGCTTGTAACCCCGTCCGGTGCCATTACAGCTTTCATCGGATCCAGGGATGCAAGTACCAACATGCATGCTGAACCTACCATATACTTCTCCTGGAGCCAGATGGCTAATGGTAGGTTCTATACAAGCAGACTCAGTTTTATACTGACTTTAAAACCAGCCTCAAGGACAGATTAACTGGTCAGGTGTGCAATGACTCCAAGGAGATCGCCACGCCTCCAATATATACTACAAAGAAAAAAATAAGGGATTGGGTCAGCACAACCTGCTGCAGGTGCAGATCACTATGGCGAAATACATATACAAACGGAAAATGCAAATGTGATCGCACACTACATCCAGCACTCTGCCCTCCATGCTGGATGAGACATTGGTTTATATTTTGGCCAAAGCATAGTAAGCCACTCACCGCGTCAAGGCTGTCTCATGAGTGGTCCCTAACTCTTGTTCCTACCTGTTCATGGGCCATGACAGCCACATAAAATCCAGGGAATGCAGGTCAGCATGCAAGCCAAGTACACTTTGCTTGTAACCCCGTCCGGTGCCATTACAGCTTTCATCGGATCCAGGGATGCAAGTACCAACATGCATGCTGAACCTACCATATACTTCTCCTGGAGCCAGATGGCTAATGGTAGGTTCTATACAAGCAGACTCAGTTTTATACTGACTTTAAAACCAGCCTCAAGGACAGATTAACTGGTCAGGTGTGCAATGACTCCAAGGAGATCGCCACGCCTCCAATATATACTACAAAGAAAAAAATAAGGGATTGGGTCAGCACAACCTGCTGCAGGTGCAGATCACTATGGCGAAATACATATACAAACGGAAAATGCAAATGTGATCGCACACTACATCCAGCACTCTGCCCTCCATGCTGGATGAGACATTGGTTTATATTTTGGCCAAAGCATAGTAAGCCACTCACCGCGTCAAGGCTGTCTCATGAGTGGTCCCTAACTCTTGTTCCTACCTGTTCATGGGCCATGACAGCCACATAAAATCCAGGGAATGCAGGTCAGCATGCAAGCCAAGTACACTTTGCTTGTAACCCCGTCCGGTGCCATTACAGCTTTCATCGGATCCAGGGATGCAAGTACCAACATGCATGCTGAACCTACCATATACTTCTCCTGGAGCCAGATGGCTAATGGTAGGTTCTATACAAGCAGACTCAGTTTTATACTGACTTTAAAACCAGCCTCAAGGACAGATTAACTGGTCAGGTGTGCAATGACTCCAAGGAGATCGCCACGCCTCCAATATATACTACAAAGAAAAAAATAAGGGATTGGGTCAGCACAACCTGCTGCAGGTGCAGATCACTATGGCGAAATACATATACAAACGGAAAATGCAAATCTGATCGCACACTACATCCAGCACTCTGCCCTCCATGCTGGATGAGACATTGGTTTATATTTTGGCCAAAGCATAGTAAGCCACTCACCGCGTCAAGGCTGTCTCATGAGTGGTCCCTAACTCTTGTTCCTACCTGTTCATGGGCCATGACAGCCACATAAAATCCAGGGAATGCAGGTCAGCATGCAAGCCAAGTACACTTTGCTTGTAACCCCGTCCGGTGCCATTACAGCTTTCATCGGATCCAGGGATGCAAGTACCAACATGCATGCTGAACCTACCATATACTTCTCCTGGAGCCAGATGGCTAATGGTAGGTTCTATACAAGCAGACTCAGTTTTATACTGACTTTAAAACCAGCCTCAAGGACAGATTAACTGGTCAGGTGTGCAATGACTCCAAGGAGATCGCCACGCCTCCAATATATACTACAAAGAAAAAAATAAGGGATTGGGTCAGCACAACCTGCTGCAGGTGCAGATCACTATGGCGAAATACATATACAAACGGAAAATGCAAATGTGATCGCACACTACATCCAGCACTCTGCCCTCCATGCTGGATGAGACATTGGTTTATATTTTGGCCAAAGCATAGTAAGCCACTCACCGCGTCAAGGCTGTCTCATGAGTGGTCCCTAACTCTTGTTCCTACCTGTTCATGGGCCATGACAGCCACATAAAATCCAGGGAATGCAGGTCAGCATGCAAGCCAAGTACACTTTGCTTGTAACCCCGTCCGGTGCCATTACAGCTTTCATCGGATCCAGGGATGCAAGTACCAACATGCATGCTGAACCTACCATATACTTCTCCTGGAGCCAGATGGCTAATGGTAGGTTCTATACAAGCAGACTCAGTTTTATACTGACTTTAAAACCAGCCTCAAGGACAGATTAACTGGTCAGGTGTGCAATGACTCCAAGGAGATCGCCACGCCTCCAATATATACTACAAAGAAAAAAATAAGGGATTGGGTCAGCACAACCTGCTGCAGGTGCAGATCACTATGGCGAAATACATATACAAACGGAAAATGCAAATGTGATCGCACACTACATCCAGCACTCTGCCCTCCATGCTGGATGAGACATTGGTTTATATTTTGGCCAAAGCATAGTAAGCCACTCACCGCGTCAAGGCTGTCTCATGAGTGGTCCCTAACTCTTGTTCCTACCTGTTCATGGGCCATGACAGCCACATAAAATCCAGGGAATGCAGGTCAGCATGCAAGCCAAGTACACTTTGCTTGTAACCCCGTCCGGTGCCATTACAGCTTTCATCGGATCCAGGGATGCAAGTACCAACATGCATGCTGAACCTACCATATACTTCTCCTGGAGCCAGATGGCTAATGGTAGGTTCTATACAAGCAGACTCAGTTTTATACTGACTTTAAAACCAGCCTCAAGGACAGATTAACTGGTCAGGTGTGCAATGACTCCAAGGAGATCGCCACGCCTCCAATATATACTACAAAGAAAAAAATAAGGGATTGGGTCAGCACAACCTGCTGCAGGTGCAGATCACTATGGCGAAATACATATACAAACGGAAAATGCAAATGTGATCGCACACTACATCCAGCACTCTGCCCTCCATGCTGGATGAGACATTGGTTTATATTTTGGCCAAAGCATAGTAAGCCACTCACCGCGTCAAGGCTGTCTCATGAGTGGTCCCTAACTCTTGTTCCTACCTGTTCATGGGCCATGACAGCCACATAAAATCCAGGGAATGCAGGTCAGTATATTGCACCCTTTAATCAGTGTTTTGTGGAAGCAGGTGTATCGCAGCCCTCAATCAGTATTTGGTGGAATAAGGTATATAGCAATAGCACCCCTCAATCAGTATTTGGTGGAAGAAGGTTTATGGCACCCCTCAAACAGAATTTGTCGGAAACAGGTATATAGCACTGCTCAATCAGTATTTGGCTGAAACAGGTATATGGCACCCCTCAATCAGTATTTAGCGGAAACAGGTATATGGCACCCCTCAATCAGAATTTTGTGGAAGCAGGTGTATCACAGCCCTCAATGAGTATTGGGTGGAAGAAGGTATATGAGACCCCTCAATCAGTATTTGGCTGTAACAGGTATATAGCACCCGTCAATCAGTATTTGGTGGAAACCAGTATATGACACCCTTCAATCAGTGTTTTGTGGAAGCAGGTGTATCGCAGCCCTGAATCAGTATTTGGTGGAAGAAGGTATATAGCAATAGCACCCGTCAATCAGTATTTTAAGGAAGAAGGTGTATGGCATCCCTCAATCAGTATTTGGTGGAAACAGGTATATAGCACCCCTTCATAAGTATTTGGCTGAAACAGGTATATGGCGGAAAAAGGTATATGGCACCCTTCAATCAGTATTTTGTAGAAGCAGGTGTATCGCAGCCCTCAATCAGTATTTGGTAAAAGAAGGTATATAGCAATAGCACCCATCAAATAGTATTTAGTGGAGGAAGGTATATGGCACCCCGCAATCAGTATTTGGCAGAAACAGGTATATGGCACCCCTCAATCAGCATTTGGTGGAAACAGGTATATGGCACCCCTCAATCAATAATTTTAGTGAAGCAGGTGTATCGCAGCCCTCAATCAGCATTTTGTGGAAGAAGGTTTATGGCACCCCTCAAACAGTATTTGGCGTAAACAGGTATATAGCACCCCTTAATCAATATTTGGCGGAAACAGGTATATAGTACCCATCAATCAGTATTTGGCAGAAACAGGTATATCACAGCCCTTAATCAGTATTTTGTGGAAGCAGGTGTATCGCAGCCCTCAATCAGTATTTGGTGGAAGAAGGTATATGTCACCCCTCAATCAGTATTTGGCAGGAACAGATATATATAGCACCCCTCAATCAGTATTTGGCGGAAAAAGGTATATGGCACCCCTCAATCAGTATTTGGCAGAAACAGGTATATGGCACCCTTCAATCAGTATTTTATGGAAGCAGGTGTATCGCAGCCCTCAATCAGTATTTGGTGGAAGAAGGTATATAGCAATAACACCCATCAATCAGTATTTTGTTGAAGAAGGTATATGTCATCCTCAATCAGTATTTGGCGGGAACAGGTATATAGCACCGCTCAATCAGTATTTGGCAGAAATAGATATATAGAACCCCTCAATCAGTATTTGGTGGAAACAGGTATATGGCAACCCTCAATCAGTATTTTGTGGAAGCAGGTGTATCGCAGCCCTCAATGAGTATTGTGTGGAAGAAGGTATATGGCACCCCTGAATCAGTATTTGGTGGTAATAGGTATATGGCACCCCTTAATCAGTATTTGGTGGAAACATTTATATGATACCCTTCAATCAGTGTTTTGTGGAAGCAGGTGTATCGCAACCCTCATTCAGTATTTGGTGGAAGAAGGTATATAGCAATAGCACTTCTCAATCAGTATTTTGTGGAAGAAGGTTTATTGCACCACTCAAACAGTATTGGGCAGAAACAGGTATATGGCACCCCTCAATCAGTATTTGGCGGAAACAGGTATGTGGCAGTGCACCCCTCAATCAGTATTTTGTGGAAGGTTTATGGTACCCCTCAAACAGTATTTGGCGGTAACAGGTATATAGAAACAGGTATATGGCACCAGGTATATAGAAACAGGTATATGGCACCCCTCAATCAGTTTTTGGTGGAAACAGGTATAAGTATTGGGTGGCACCCCTCAATTAGTATTTGGTGGAAGAAGGTATATAGCAATAACACCCCTCAATCAGTATTTTGTGGAAGAAGGTATATGTCACCCCTCAATCAGTATTTGGCAGAAACAGGTATATGGCACCCCTCAATCAGTTTTTGGTGAAAACAGGTATATGGCACCCCTCAATCAGTATTTTGTGGAAGCAGGTGTATAGCACCCCTCAATCAGTTTTTGGTGGAAACATTTACATGACACCATTCAATCAGTGTTTTATGGAAGCAGGTGTATCGCAGCCCTCAATCAGTATTTGGTGGAAGAAGGTATATTGCAATAGCACCCATATGTCACCCCTCAATCAGTATTTTGTGGAAGCAGGTGTATAGCACCCCTCAATCAGTTTTTGGTGGAAACATTTATATGACACCATTCAATCAGTGTTTTATGGAAGCAGGTGTATCGCAGCCCTCAATCAGTATTTGGTGGAAGAAGGTATATTGCAATAGCACCCATATGTCACCCCTCAATCAGTATTTGGCGGGAACAGGTATATAGCACCGCTTAATCAGTATTTGGCAGAAACAGGTATATGGCACCCCTCAATCAGTATTTGGTGGAAACATTTATATGACACCCTTCAATCAGTGTTTTGTGGAAGCAGGTGTATCGCAGCCCTCAATCAGTATTTGGTGGAAGAAGGTATATAGCAATAGCACCCCTCAATAAGTATTTTGTGGAAGAAGGTATATGGCACCCTTTAATCAGTATTTGGCGTAAACAGGTATCGAGCAACCCTCAATCCGTTTTTTACGGAAACGGGCATATAGCACTCCTAAATAAGTATTTTGTGGAAGCAGGTGTATCGCAGCCCTCAATCAGTATTTGGTGGAAGAAGGTATATGTCACCCCTCAATCAGTATTTGGCAGGAACAGGTATATAGCAACCCTCAATCAGTATTTGGCAGAAAAAGGTATATGGCACCCCTTAATCAGTATTTGGTGGAAACAGGTATATGGCACTCTTCAATCAGTATTTTGTGGAAGCAGGTGTATCGCAGCCCTCTATCAGTATTTGGTGGAAGAAAGTATATAGCAATAGCACCGCTCAATCAGTATTTTGTGGAAGAGGGTATATATCACCCCTCAATCAGTATTTGGCGGAAACTGGTATATAGCACCCCTCAATCAGTATTTGGCGGAAACAGGTATATGGCACCCTTCAATCAGTATTTTGTGGAAGCAGGTGTATCGCAGCCCTCAATCAGTATTTAGTGGAAGAAGGTATGTAGCAGTAGCACTTCTCAATCAGTATTTTGTGGAAGAAGGTGTATGGCAACCCTCAATCAGTAATTTTGGCAGAAACAGGCATATAGCACCTCTCAATCAGTATTTGGCGGAAACAGATATATGGCACTCTTCAATCAGTATTTTGTGGAAGCAGGTGTATCGCAGCCCTCAATCAGTATTTGGTGGAAGAAGGTATATAGCAATAGCACCGCTCAATCAGTATTTTGTGGAAGAGGGTATATATCACCCCTCAATCAGTATTTGGCGGAAACTGGTATATAGCACCCCTCAATCAGTATTTGGCGGAAACAGGTATATGGCACCCTTCAATCAGTATTTTGTGGAAGCAGGTGTATCGCAGCCCTCAATCAGTATTTGGTGGAAGAAGGTATGTAGCAGTAGCACTTCTCAATCAGTATTTTGTGGAAGAAGGTGTATGGCAACCCTCAATCAGTAATTTTGGCAGAAACAGGCATATAGCACCTCTCAATCAGTATTTGGCGGAAACAGGTATATAGCACCCCTCAATCAGTATTCGGCAGAAACAGGTATATGGCACCCCTAAATCAGTATTTTGTTGAAGCAGGTGTATCGCAGCCCTCAATCAGTATTTTGTGGAAGAAGGTATATGGCAATAGTACCCATCAATCAGTATTTTGTGGAAGAAGGTACAAACCGGATTCCAAAAAAGTTGGGACACTAAAGAAATTGTGAATAAAAACTGAATGCAATGATGTGGAGATGGCAAATGTCAATATTTTATTTGTAATAGAACGTAGATGACAGATCAAACGTTTAATCTGAGTAAATGTATCATTTTAAAGGAAAAATACGTTGATTCCAATTTTCACTGTGTCAACAAATCCCAAAAAAGTTGGGACAAGTAGCAATAAGAGGCTGTAAAAAGTAAATTTGAGCATAACGAAGAGCTGGAAGACCAATTAACACTAATTAGGCCAATTGGCAACATGATTGGGTATAAAAAGAGCTTCTCAGAGTGGCAGTGTCTCTCAGAAGCCTAGATGGGTAGAGGATCACCAATTCCCGCAATGTTGCGCAGAAAGATAGTGGAGCAATATCAGAAAGGTGTTATTCAAATTGCAAAGACTTTGCATCTATCATCATCAACTGTGCATAACATCATCTGAAGATTCAGAGAATCTGGAACAATCTCTGTGCGTAAGGGTCAAGGCCATAAAACCATACTGAATGCCCGTGATATCCGGGCCCTTAAACGACACTGCACCACAAACAGGAATGCTACTGTAAAGGAAATCACAGAATGGGCTCAGGAATACTTCCAGAAACCATTGTCAGTGAACACAATCCACCGTGCCATCCGCCGTTGCCAGCTGAAACTCTACAGTGCAAAGAAAAAGCCATTTCTAAGCAAGATCCACAAGCTCAGGCGTTTTCACTGGGCCAGGGATAATTTAAAATGGAGTGTGGCAAAATGGAAGACTGTTCTGTGGTCAGACGAGTCACGATTCAAAGTTCTTTTTGGAAATCTGGGACGCCATGTCATCCGGACCAAAGAGGACAAGGACAACCCAAGTTGTTATCAACGCTCAGTTCAGAAGCCTGCATCTCTGATGGTATGGGGTTGCATGAGTGCGTGTGGCATGGGCAGCTTGCATGTCTGGAAAGGCACCATCAATGCAGAAAAATATATTCAGGTTCTAGAACAACATATGCTCCAATCCAGACGTCATCTCTTTCAGGGAAGACCCTGCATTTTTCAACAAGATAATGCCAGACCACATTCTGCATCAATCACAACATCATGGCTGCGTAGGAGAAGGATCTGGGTACTGAAATGGCCAGTCTGCAGTCCAGATCTTTCACCTATAGAGAACATTTGGCGCATAAAGAGGAAGGTGCAACAAAGAAGGCCCAAGACGATTGAACAGTTAGAGTCCTGTATTAGACAAGAATGGGAGAGCATTCCTATTTCTAAACTTGAGAAACTGGTCTCCTCGGTCCCCAGACGTCTGTTGAGTGTTGTAAGAATTAGGGAGATGCCACACAGTGGTGAAAATGGCCTTGTCCCAACTTTTTGGGGATTTGTTGACACCATGAAATTCTGATTCAACATATTTTTCCCTTAAAATGGTACATTTTCTCAGTTTAAACTTTTGTTCCGTGATTTATGTTTAGAAGTTGGCACCTCCACATCATTGCATTCAGTTTTTATTCACGATTTGTATAGTGTCCCAACTTTTTTGGAATCCGGTTTGTATATGGCACCCCTTAATCAGTATTTGGCGGAAACGGGTATATAGCACTCCTCAATCAGTATTTGGCAGAAGCAGGTATATAGCACACCTCAATCAGGATTTTGTGGAAGAAGGTATATCGCAACCCTCAATCAGTTTTTTGGGGGCAACAGATATATCACACCCATTGCAATAAGTTACTCCAATAGCCTTTTGTCCCTCTATCTAGCTGCAGTATCGCAGCAGAACTGCACACAACTGCTGCACAATACAAATACACTATAATATAATTTATATGTTAGAAAGTATATTATAAATATTTCACACCCCTCTATATCACACCTATCGATAGCACACCTATACCAGTCCTTAAAAGGACTTTTGTGGCCCTATTAGCTAGCGTTTGGTATCCCTAACTGTCCCTGCTCCAAAGTGAAACCTCTCCCTACACTGGCAAAACACATAATGTAAAATGGCTGCCAGATTGGGTTCTGTTATAAGGTTGGGGGGGTGTCCAGGTGCTCAAATGTCTCAATTGGCTGTCCTGTCCCACCTGATGGATGTGTCATTGGTCAAAGTTCGGCGCTATGCAAAAAAAATGGCGCGTGCTAATATTGCCATATGTTTGCATGTTCGGCGAATCGTGAACGAGTAAAGTTTGCCGCGAAACGACCGATGGGCGAACCGCAAAGCCATCTCTACTTATTAGTATTTATGTAATGTGAAATGCCTGTTTCCCAATTGACAAACCTTGAAGTACAATTAAATTTTTTTCTTATTTTAAATATAAACACAAAGGAAAATAAGAATTTTGCCATAAATTGGTATAGAAAGTTTGACCTTTATTAAAGGATTTTTTATATTCAGTTTTATATAAATTCAGTGTTAAATTATACTTTCTGTATAACTTGATGATTTCTTTTAGCGTAATGAGATTACATAAAATAATGAATTGTTATATTATTAAACCTTCGGGAATTGCTCAATTATAAATTCTAATTGGAAACCTCTATAACAATTTTCAGTTGCAAAATAACATAATAAATTTATATCTAACTGTGTAATTATATTATATTGTATTAAAATTCTTTTAATGTTACAGTAATTTGCTGAATAATAAAAGTGTGCAATGTAAGATTCAGAAATAATCAAGGCAAAATCATTTTATTACTGAAATATATTGTTATTCTGTGCTATTAAGTTGGGCTTTCATTGTTTTCATAGTTCTTTTCTTTTATCTTAGTATTTTGCTTGTTGGCTACAAATGGTAATTGCTCTACATCTGAATGTACTGTATGTGTTTTAATATTGATGACATAGCTTTTACTCATAAAACAATACATACAGTATGTTACCATTTAAAAGTAAAATACACAGGAAAGTCATAGATACAGTCAGGTTCATAAATATTGGGACATCGACACAATTCTAACATTTTTGGCTCTATACACCATCACAATGGATTTGAAATGAAACTAACAAGATGTGCTTTAACAGTTTGCATATGTACCTCCCACTTGTTAAGGGACCAAAAGTAATGGGACAATTTGCTTCTCAGCTGTTATCTCAAATACAATGAGCAGATAAAAGGTCCAGAGTTTATTTCAAGTGTGCTATTTGCATTTGGAATCTGTTGCTGTCAACTCTCAAGATGAGATCCAAAGAGCTGTCACTATCAGTGAAGCAAGCCATCATTAGGCTGAAAAAACAAAACAAACCCATCAGAGAGATAGCAAAAACATTAGGCGTGGCCAAAACAACTGTTTGGAACATTCTTAAAAAGAAGGAATGCACCGGTGAGCTCAGCAACACAGAAAGACCCGGAAGACCACGGAAAACAACTGTGGTGGATGACCGAAGAATTCTTTCCCTGGTGAAGAAAACACCCTTCACAACAGTTGGCCAGATCAAGAACACTCTCCAGGAGGTAGGTGTATGTGTGTCAAAGTCAACAATCAAGAGAAGACTTCACCAGAGAGAATACAGAGGGTTCACCACAAGATGTAAACCATTGGTGAGCCTCAAAAACATGAAGGCCATATTAGAGTTTGCCAAACTACATCTAAAAAAGCCTTTACAGTTCTGGAACAACATCCTATGGACAGATGCGACCAAGATCAACTTGTACCAGTGTGATGGGAAGAGAAGAGTATGGAGAAGTAAAGGAACTGCTCATGATCCTAAGCATACCACCTTATCAGTGAAACATGGTGGTGGTAGTGTCATGGCGTGGGCATGTATGGCTGCCAATTGAACTGGTTCTCTTGTATTTATTGATGATGTGACTGCTGACAAAAGCAGCAGGATAAATTCTGAAGTGTTTTGGGCACTATTATCTGTTCATATACTCATCAGCCAAATGCTTCAGAATTCATTGGACGGGGCTTCACAGTGCAGATGGACAATGACCCAAAGCATACTGCAAAAGCAACCAAAGAGTTTTTTTAATCCGATTGAGCATGCATTTCACTTACTGAAGACAAAACTGAAGGGAAAATGCCCCAAGAACAAGCAGGAACTCAAGACAGTTGCAGTAGAGGCCTGGCAGAGCATCACCAGGGATGAAACCCAACGTCTGGTGATGTCTATGCGTTCTAGACTTCAGGCTGTTATTGACTGCAAAGGATTTGCAACCAAGTATTAAAAAGTGAAAGTTTGATTTATGATTATTATTATTATGTCCCATTACTTTTGGTCCCTTAACAAGGGGGGGCACATATGCAAACTGTTGTAATTCCTACACCGTTCACCTGATTTGGATGTAAATACCCTCAAATTAAAGCTGACAGTCTGCAGTTAAAGCACATCTTGTTCGCTTCATTTCAAATCCATTGTGGTGGTGTATAGAGCCAGAAATGTTAGAATTATGTTGATGTCACAATATTTATGGACTTGCCTGTATTTAGTATCAGTTTTATTTTGTAGCCTCTTATCTTATTAAAAGGTTGTCCCTTCAAAACAAATTCTGTCCATATGCCACATCCATATGGACATCATAAAGCTGGGTCCTCCTTTTGGGACTTTTTTTTATGTACCAGAACAAAGCCCCTTTCTGGCACACCTAGTACATCTATACATTACATAGATAGACATTAAACGGGTTATCACATGATCAATGTAAAAAATGAAAATCAGACATACATTAACAGTTAGAAACAGCCCTGCACTTCACATACATCCAGCTCTCTCCCCATTAATTTTTCCAATTGCGCTGCTTTATTTAAATTAGGCAGGCAGTTCAGGGGGCATATATTTTAAGCTACGGTTTTATCCCTATACCAACTCAGGAGACAAATGAAAGATGGAACTGAGCATGTGCGTCCCCCTCAGCAAGGTAGACAGAATAAAAATAAAAAAAACAGCAGGTGGTGCTATACAGATACAGTTTATTGAGTAACAGTAGCTATGATAAAATTTTTATTACATGCAATTCCAAAAGTATTCAAATCAAGGTGCTAGTTTGAAAGCTATTTTTTTTCCCCGCGAAACAATACCTTTAATTTAAATGACTAGCATGTCATGACTAGATCATAACCCATGGAAGCAGTCTAATTGACAATATAAATTGACCGCAATGTCCTCATATGTAAACTAGTGCTGATAAGAATCAAGATGTTACCTATAGCAAACAATCAAATTGCTGTTTTAATTTGCCTGTATGATCAATAGTGGAAGCCTGGCAGTGATTAGTAGATGGGTTCTTGCTGTAACGGCTGTCAGAGTAGTTCAATTTTCAGGTACAAAGTAATTAAGTTGGCCGACACATAGACGCAGACACAGTGCTGTATCTATGGAGATCTGAAAGGTCCCTCCCAAATATCTTTATTAATATACCTTTATGATAATGTGAGTAACTGGGTATTTCTGGGTGGTTACAATACTTAATAATCAAATGTGGAACAATACATAATTGCACATGATAACATATTGGCAATATCTTGCAGTTTCAGAACTAGGTAGACGGTTATTTGACAAATTCTGGGACATATTTGAACACGTATACCAAAAACATTTCCCAGAATTTCTGAGAACATAGATAGATATCTGCTCATACCACATATTTCTCAACCTCCTCCAACCTAGGTCACTACATCTCAAATTGGATGAAATACTCATGTCATTGGACAATTTACCAGCACAACTACAGATGACCTTCAGAATGTGTTCTAAGGCCAAGACATTATGAACAGTGGAATAAATGATACATTTCACAGTGAATATACATTTTACAGAAATTATTTACCTATATAAATATAGATGCATAATATAATCATTCATTTTGTAGAGAATTTCTGACAATGACCTCATTATTCTCACACAGCTAAGATCTGATCCTAGTCATCTTTAAATTCCATAGTCCCTTTGCTTCAAGATGATGACATGCATTTGCTACAGATTATGCCTCTGTACTACTCCTCCTAAAATTTGAAAATATAAGGGTCCTTTTACATGGACCAGTGATCAGGGCAATTCTCGGGGATAATCATTTGTATAAACGCTTGTTCCTGATAACTGGCCTGTGAAAATGGTGTTGATGGTCGCCTGATGAGCGATCAAACAATCATTCATTGGGTGATCGTGTCTTTCTGCTGGAGCCAAAATCATTGTTCCTGTGCAGCAGATTGTACTGTATAAACAGGGATCTGCTGCACAGGAACAAGGATTTTGTATAGGGACAACCAATTGAATTATTGATCACTTGCCCCCATATAGAGGAGGTAATTGATGCATGTAAATGCAGTCCTCATCTTCTCTGACAATCAGATAATTATAGGGATTGTTTGGTTCTTTCACAATAAATTGCTTGACACATCAGCCCATGTTAAACGACCCTAAGAGTTCAAAACCTCTGCAATGCACCATCATGAATTAGGAGCTAACATGTCCACCATGAAACCTCAAGGCATTCTGGGAACAAACATAATAATGTAAGTGACTAAAGGGCCAATTATCTGAAACAAATTTGTACAAATGCCTGTTCCCAATAATTGCCCTTTGCAAAAGAGCTACTGATGAGCGAGCAAACACTTGTTCATCAGTTGAAAGCATCATTGATGCTGCACCAATCATTGTGTCTCTGCAGAGAGTCATTCCCTGTAAACATGAGTCTGCTAATCAAAAACAATGCATCTGTATGGGGAACAGCAATTGTAGTAGCAATTGCTTGTCCCGTACAGAGGTGATTGCTGTACATAATTGCTGTTCCCCATACAGTGATTGCTCTCATTACGCAACAATAAAAAACTTTTTGTCTGCTACTGGGCAGAAACCATTTGTCCTATACTATATTGAGTGTGCAGATTGCAAATCCAAAGTCAGAATTGTTGTAACACATCACAAAATTTTGCTATGCATAAGTATGCCTAAATGAATTAAGCACTTGGAAAGCATTGAATAATTTTGAACAGAGCGAGTTTTACTGCAACAATTACCTGATCTACATCAAAGTTTGCGTAGTAAACAGTGTATGAAAATGTAATGGAATAACAAAATTTCAAAAAGTCTTGTTTTTCAGTTTAAAAGTCTTACTTGAGCAAGGCCCAGTACTGTTAAAAGTGCTTCAGGCATCTGCTTTTGTGTTTGTAAATGGTCATATTTTCCCGTTGCAAAAAACAGCAGTAGTCCCCCATCATGTTGGGATTCCAGCGGCCTTGATACCTGTTCTCCATTGTAGAAATATCTTTATGGAACCACTCTCTATGTTTGTCACTTAGGTGTCCCAAATTGGGTGGAAAAAAGTCAAGATGGGAATGTAAGAAATGCACTTTCAATGACATTCAGCAGCCAAGTTGTTCATATGCTGTAAGCATGTTGTCTGCAAATTCAGCATAGTTTGCAGCTCGTCTGTTCCCAAGGAAGTTCTGCACTACTAGCACAGATGCATCCCAAGCTGCAAGACGCACTCACTGCTGTCAGATTCTTGCGCTGATCATAAGTAGTGTATTTGCCACATATGTAGCAGAAATTGTCTGGATCGTTAATACATTTGCATTTATCCATCTTAAGTTTCAAAACTGATAGCACTATAACAGATCACTTTATCAAAATCATGCCAGCTTGCCTTATATACTTACTGCTGACATCAGCCCGAGTGTGTCCAGACAGGTCTGGACATGTCCATTGGAATATCTCCAATATAATGCATTAATATTATAACTGAATAGGCATGTATAACTTACACCTTAAAGGACCTCCGCTGTACATGTAAGGCGGAAGTCCAGTCCCCCAAACATGGCGCCCACTAGCACGTACAGCGGGCACCATAGCCTCCGGGTTTCTGCTATTTTAAAATAGCATAGACCGGCGGCACATGCATGCGATCAGTCATAAGGCTGATCGCATACATTTTCCCTTTCAGATGCCGTCGTCAAATGTGACTACAGCATCTGCGCAGTCCGGAATCGTAAGTCACGCACTTCCACTCCGGTAACAGCATTCCCCGGCTGAGATCGGGGAACCTGTTGCATTGATCTAATAGGCTGCAGCCCCAAGCAGACTTCGGTGCTTATTAGATGACTATACAAATACAGCATTGTATTGGTATAGTGCAAATTAAGTGTTCAATGGTGTCTCTATATAGACATCAATGAACACAATATGCAATCTAATGATTCCCAGTTATTGTCATCCAAGTTGACTAAAAAAAAGTAAAAAAAAGTTAAAAAAAAGTTTTTGCAAATATAAAAAAATAAAAAAAATGTTCAAATCACCCCACTTTCCTTAAAATAAAAATAAAAATACTTAAACAATAAAAAAATAAACATAATGGGCATTGCCGTGTGCGAAAATGCCCATCCTATTAAAATATAACAATATTAATAGCATACGACAAATGGCATAACGGGGAAAAAAATAAAAACAGCCAATTTGCCATTTTTTGTTACTTCAACTACCCAATAATGTTTTTTATAAAAAGTGATCAAAAAGTCGCACACACTTCAAATTGGTATCACTGAAAAGAATAGATCGTCCCACAAAAAATGAGCCCTCACACAGCCCCGCATACATAACTACAAAAAAGTTATATGGGTCAGAATATGGTTATAAAAAAAAAAGAAATTCCTCAAAGGTTTTCATTTTTCTAAAATATATAGAAAGGCTGAGCACTCTCCCAATGGACCACACAAAGACTAATTCAAAAATATAATATTTATTACACCAATATATAGATCAAGTTTAAAAATAGAATAAACAATATAACAAAATACACAATAAAAAAATATTCAATATTAAAAATATTCAGATTAAGAGAAACATCAACAATAAATAACTGGATATGCAATGGCATGCAAAAGGGGGCTTAGTGCAACTCAGGTAAATGAATATGTCCTGATTGAGTATAAAATCGATGACAATTCGATCTTAAATGATCGACAATGTGAAGATTAATTTATATCGAATCAATGTTCTAATATTCAGAATAAATGTCCGGCTAAAATTCGATATTTACTTTCGATTGTTCTTTTCAATTATAACCACATATTCGGTCAGTATCCCCTGTATGGCAAAATGAGAATCACACTTGCAATTGCCGTCTGACTAAAGCACACGGTGGCGTCCCACGTGGCTAATGGAGTCAGATTCGGCGGTACCTGTTAGTAGCGGTTCAGCAGGAACAGTGTGAGCGATTTGAAAGCCTTCAATGTAGAGATTCTCCGATGTAGGAGCTTTGATTGTGACTCTATCGGTGTACGGGTCAAGATATTCGCTATATGCCAAAAGAGTTCATCAGGGTAAAATCATCAATTCAGGTTGTTGGAGTCAGGGCGTCCATCAGCTGATGTGCGGGTCTTTTGAAACCAGACGCGTTTCGGGGTCTTTACCTAGCCCCTTCCTCAGTGGTAGCCCGCAGAGGGGAATATGCCCCTTTTTATACCCAAAATCCTCTATGATTAAGCAGAGTAGAAGATCTGGAATGGATCTGACAGCTTGTTTGAGCCAGTTGCATGTAAAACCCGGTATGGAATAAAGGGTAAAGGTGCATATATCTATCCATGACTGACAGTTATTAATAAATACCAGTTTTCCAGAGATGACTCTCTTTAAAAGTCTTTAACATTGTCTCATATGGTTATGCATAAGTCTATGACACAGTTTATAAAACATCTGCATAATTTTCTAAAAAAAACGCAGGTGCGATTTTTTTTCTTTTTTTTTTTCTTTTCTTCCATAGATGCGGCTTTTATGCGTTTTCCATGCGTTTTTTCAAATTCTTGTCTCTATTGGTTATGCATATGTATAAAATACCAATTTTCCAGAGATAGCTCTCTTTAAAAGTGTTTGGCAATGTCTCATATGATTATGCATAGGCCCATAGCATAGTACATGAAACATCAATATAATTTTCTAAAAAACGCAGGTGCGGTTTTTACAACAGATGCGATTTTTATGCGTTTTCCATGCGTTTTTACAAATTGTTATCTCTGGTTATACATATGTATATATATTCTATACAATAATAGCAGTCATCTTAGATAATCATAATGTATAATGTAAAAGATATCATATAATTATTATATATAAAATGAGAGGTGTTAAATTACAATATTATATATATTAAAATTTAATATATTAAGATTTAATAAAACCATTGAGTACTGACATTGTCCTATGCAGTATTTCGGATGCGATTTCTGTATAATTAAAAAACGCAATTGCGTTTTTTATGTCATTTTTCGCAATATCTGAATATAAGATTAATGGTTAAAAATATTAAGAATACGGCACACCATATGCGAAAATATTATATAAAAAATTATATAAAAAGATTAAAAAGACATAATCATTCGCTTCCTCATTAGCCATTCACCTTTTCAATTTATTTTTCAATAATTATTGATCCAGTGCCCATGCCCAAAACAGTATATTGGCAGGACAAAACGACAACTCAAAGTGCGAATATCCGAACATCTCAACAATATAGCCAAGGGTTGTGAAAACAATGCCCTATCAAAACACTTCAAGGAAGTCCACAATAAGGACTGTGGGGGTTTGTCCTTTTTGGCACTGGAGCAGATAGAACACGACTGGAGAGGGGGCAACCACATTGAGAAAATGTCAAGGGCAGAATCAAAACGAATATATGATTTTGGTAGTCTCATACCAAAGGGACTAAATGCAGATTTGGTGATATTTGGCTTTATTTGAGATCATGGGACATTCGCTTTTTCTCCGACGGAGGATCGCATGTTTGGCTGTTTACCAGCACTGCGACCCTCCCTTGGAGACAAGTGCATGTACCCTCTTTCCATCCAACAAAATGCTTCTTGGATGAAGACCAAATATTCTCAAAAGGAAGAAGCTAAAAAACGTCTTTACAGTAGATCTAGACAGAAATACGTTAACAAAACCGCCCTATCTTGTTGATAGGTGACAAATCTACACAATACAAGTCACCAAATAAAATTATCTTTTATGGAGTTGATATATTATGAAAAATCTTAATAAGGTATTGCATAGATAGGTATATACAATGTTATATGTTGATATACAGAAATCAATAAAAATATGAAGAATCACAATGTACCAAATGTGCAGTCTACAATTTTATAAGTTGATTGTTGTATTTTAAAGTTTTTATGCTGATGAGAATGATGGAAACATTATAATTGTACAATGATAGATGCAAATGTAGATCGATTGCGCACACACTGAACAGACTATAAAAAATGATATAAGTCTGACCATGGTCCGTGCAATAAAACCCTTTATGGACCTTATACCATAAGGAAAACTACAACTTATGGCAAAAAAACGCATGAGTCAAATATAAAACGCATCAAAAACGCAACACAATCACAAGTGGAGAAATCGAAGAAAAATCGAATATATGAAAAACACAATGGAGAAAAAAGATGAGAAAGACATTTGATACAAAAAAATCGCATTTAAAATAATTAAAAATCGAAAGAAATGATAAATGTACATATTCCATGTCTGACTTTGGAATTCACCAACTGAGGGTATAAAAACCAATCAGACACAAAGTAGGGTCATTACCACTGAGGAAAGGGAGAGCCGTCCCCGAAACGCGTTTGGTTTCGAGAGATCTAATATGAGATCATAATATGACCTGTATGTAAGCAGAAATCTTTCCATTATGCGAGATAACAGTGCACTGTAAGTTCGATACAAGATCCTCTCTTTTCGGAGACACTGGCCGTTATAACGAAAGTCTGAGGCCAAAAAGATCGACAAACATAATTCTGTGTGCCGATACGTCACTTCCGGAGCGACAAACTTACCTCCGAACACACGTGGGACGCTGACTGGGAAACAGCCGGGATGCCGGCATCCAGCGAGCACCGAACAATCTGACCGACTGACCGGCACCGAGGAAAGGTAAGCCCACAAAAGTGGGTGATTACTAGGCACATTCAAACTGCCAATTTCCAAGTAAACCTTGCTTGAGAAAGAAACAATTATGTTTGAAACCAACTATAGCTGGAATATTGACTTTATCCTAGCGGACACTATTTCGCATTGTTTTCCTTCATTAAGGACACGATTAAGGAGGACTTTCCTTTTCTTCTCTCTTTTTTTCCTTTTTTCCATTTTTTCTTTTTACAGGAATTTATCAGCAAATAGTTGTGTTTTTTCTTGCAGCAACCATTAGATCAACATAAGGATTAATGTACGATATAGGGTGTTAAAATACACGATTTACGATATCATGCTATTACCAGTACAATATTGTGCGAAACCTTTTTAATAGTTACTTAGTGACAGTATATATTTAATTGTTTATAAATTTATCTTTTATTCTTTTACTCTTTTATGTACAAGTACAATAAACCTTGTGATCAGCACTAAACCATATGGTCCCATGTGTTGAGTGTGCCAGTCTTCTAGTACTACATATTTTTCTTGCATTCGTGAAGGGTGAATCATTCTAGACTAGAGCACCTCTCTGTGGCTGTGAGGGGGTGAGCTATTTCCCATATTACAAACGTTTTATAAACTGTGTCATAGACTTATGCATAACCATATGAGACAATGTTAATGACTTTTAAAAAGAGTCATCTCTGGAAAACTGGTATTTATAAATAACTGTCAGTCATGGATATATCTGATATGCACCTTTACCCTTTATTCCATACCGGGTTTTACATGCAACTGGCTTAAACAAGCTGTCAGATCCATTCCAGATCTTCTACTCTGCTTAATCATAGAGGATTTTGGGTATAAAAAGGGGCATATTCCCCTCTGCGGGCTACCACTGAGGAAGGGGCTAGGTAAAGACCCCGAAACGCGTCTGGTTTCAAAAGACCCGCACATCAGCTGATGGACGTCCTGACTCCAACAACCTGAATTGATGATTTTACCCTGATGAACTCTTTTGGCATACAGGGAGTGCAGAATTATTAGGCAAATGAGTATTTTGACCACATCATCCTCTTTATGCATGTTGTCTTACTCCAAGCTGTATAGGCTCGAAAGCCTACTACCAATTAAGCATATTAGGTGATGTGCATCTCTGTAATGAGAAGGGGTGTGGTCTAATGACATCAACACCCTATATTAGGCTACTTTCACACTAGCGTTCGGAGCGGATCCGTCTGATGTTTCATCAGACGGATCCGCTCCGATAATGCAGACGTTTGCATCCGTTCAGAACGGATCCGTCTGCATTATAACGTAGAAAATTTTCTAAGTGTGAAAGTAGCCTGAACGGATCCGTCCAGACTTTACATTGAAAGTCAATGGGGAACGGATCCGCTTGAAGATTGAGCCATATGGTGTCATCTTCAAGCGGATCCGTCCCCATTGACTTCCATTATAAGTCTGGATGGATCCGCTCGCCTCCGCACGGCCAGGCGGACACCCGAACGCTGCAAGCAGCGTTCAGGTGTCCGCTCTCTGAGCGGAGCGGAGGCTGAGCGCTGGCAGGCGGATGCATTCTCAGTGGATCCGCCTCCACTGAGAATGCATTAGGGCCAGACGGATGCGTTCGGGGCCGCTCGTGAGCCCCTTCAAACGGAGCTCACGAGCGGACACCCGAACGCTCGTGTGAAAGTAGCCTAAGGTGTGCATAATTATTAGGCAACTTCCTTTCCTTTGGCAAAATGGGTCAAAAGAAGGACTTGACAGGCTCAGAAAAGTCAAAAATAGTGAGATATCTTGCAGAGGGATGCAGCACTCTTAAAATTGCAAAGCTTCTGAAGCGTGATCATCGAACAATCAAGCGTTTCATTCAAAATAGTCAACAGGGTCGCAAAAAGCGTGTGGAAAAACCAAGGCTCAAAATAACTGCCCATGAACTGAGAAAATTCAAGCGTGCAGCTGCCAAGATGCCACTTGCCACCAGTTTGGCCATATTTCAGAGCTGCAACATCACTGGAGTGCCCAAAAGCACAAGGTGTGCAATACTCAGAGACATGGCCAAGGTAAGAAAGGCTGAAAGACGACCACCACTGAACAAGACACACAAGCTGAAACGTCAAGACTGGACCAATAAATATCTCAAGACTGATTTTTCTAAGGTTTTATGGACTGATGAAATGAGAGTGAGTCTTGATGGGCCAGATGGATGGGCCCGTGGCTGGATTGGTAAAGGGCAGAGAGCTCCAGTCCGACTCAGACGCCAGCAAGGTGGAGGTGGAGTACTGGTTTGGGCTGGTATCATCAAAGATGACCTTGTGGGGCCTTTTCGGGTTGAGGATGGAGTCAAGCTCAACTCCCAGTCCTACTGCCAGTTTCTGGAAGACACCTTCTTCAAGCAGTGGTACAGGAAGAAGTCTGCATCCTTCAAGAAAAACATGATTTTCATGCAGGACAATGCTCCATCACACGCGTCCAAGTACTCCACAGCGTGGCTGGCAAGAAAGGGTATAAAAGAAGAAAATCTAATGACATGGCCTCCTTGTTCACCTGATCTGAACCCCATTGAGAACCTGTGGTCCATCATCAAATGTGAGATTTACAAGGAGGGAAAACAGTACACCTCTCTGAACAGTGTCTGGGAGGCTGTGGTTGCTGCTGCACGCAATGTTGATGGTGAACAGATCAAAACACTGACAGAATCCATGGATGGCAGGCTTTTGAGTGTCCTTGCAAAGAAAGGTGGCTATATTGGTCACTGATTTGTTTTTGTTTTGTTTTTGAATGTCAGAAATGTATATTTGTGAATGTTGAGATGTTATATTGGTTTCACTGGTAAAAATAAATAATTGAAATGGGTATATATTTGTTTTTTGTTAAGTTGCCTAATAATTATGCACAGTAATAGTCACCTGCACACACAGATATCCCCCTAAAATTGTTAAAACTAAAAACAAACTAAAAACTACTTCCAAAAATATTCAGCTTTGATATTAATGAGTTTTTTGGGTTCATTGAGAACATGGTTGTTGTTCAATAATAAAATTAATCCTCAAAAATACAACTTGCCTAATAATTCTGCACTCCCTGTATAGCGAATATCTTGACCCTTACATCGATAGAGTCACAATCAAAGCTCCTACATCGGAGAATCTCTACATTGAGGGCTGTCAAATCGCTCACACTGTTCCTGCTGAACCGCTACTAACAGGTACCGCCGAATCTGACTCCATTAGCCACGTGGGACGCCACCGTGTGCTTTAGTCAGACGGCAATTGCAAGTGTGATTCTCATTTTGCCATACAGGGGATACTGACCGAATATGTGGTTATAAATGAAAAGAACAATCGAAAGTAAATATCGAATTTTAGTCCGGACATTTATTCTGAATATTAGAACATTGATTCGATATAAATTAATCTTCACATTGTCGATAATTTAAGATCGAATTGTCATCGATTTTATACTCAATCAGGACATATTCATTTACCGGAGTTGCAATAAGCCCCCTGTTGCATGCCATTGCATATCCAGTTATTTATTGTTGATGTTGCTCTTAATATTTTTAATATTGAATATTTTTTTATTGTGTATTTTGTTATATTGTTTATTCTATTTTTAAACTTGATCTATATATTGGTGTAATAAATATAATATTTTTGAATTAGTCTTTGTGTGGTCCATTGGGAGAGTGCTCAACCTTTCTATATATTTTATATTCTCCTTTTGACTGGGTGAGTCATCAGGCTTAGTAGCACCCACTCATAGCTACAGGCGCTAGAGAGCCACCATACTCTTTACATTGCTTTCATTTTTCTTTCAGTATAAAAATGCAAGAAGAATTTTACAAGTGTGGTATTATAACCGTACTGACCTGGAGACTGAAGATAACAGGTCAATTTTACCATGTAGTGTACAGTGTAAAAAAATAAATAAAAACCTTTATCAGATTTGCGTTTTTTCCCAATTCTACCCCATTTGGAATTTTTTTCCTGCTTCCTACTACATGGTAAGCAACCATAAATCATGTCATTAGAAAGTACAACTTATCCTGCAAAAAATAAGTCCTCATAAGGCTATGAAAAAATAAAAATAAAAGGAATATGGGAATGCGGGGAGTGAAAAATGAAAATGGAAAAAATTGAAAATCCCAGGGACCTTAAGGGTTTAAAATCTAGACGTGTCAGGCAAATTCTGAGTTCATAGTTGGAATCAGCACGCTCATTTTAGTATAAATCACAAGTTTTTCTCTCAGTAGCAAAATCATTGTTGCGGGGTGAATTAGCAGGCAATTATTGGAAATGTATGGTTCATCAGTCAGTCCATTGATTTGTCACCTGGTCCTAGTGTGAACAATTAACTGTATGACTGTTTTAGGTCTAAGTGCTCAGTATTTTCCTATTTATTTTAACTCTTGTTTGATATTTTATGAATGTTGGTATATGCTGTTTCTTTTTGAGGCTCATTATTATTATTATTATTATTATTATTATTATTTTTGTTTTGTTTTGTCGGTTGGTTTCCATTCCGTAATTGAGCAGTAATCCATAATGCACTGCATACATTATCTGCATAGCACAGAGATTATAGCAAGGATGAAGAACATACCTGCATAAATTAAACACTCAACTCAACTCGTACTGATAACATTTTGCTTGCTAATATGATTACATTTTTAAATGGTCTGCTCTTTGGGAACAGTAACTCTGCCTAATACATTGCAACAGATGTTTGTACTGCCTGCATTGTCATTTTCTTTAACCCTATTTTTTTTAAATATTTACTATAATATACTTCCAACACAGTTTACCATTAAAGAGGGATTTTCATTTTCATGTTTTGAATTTATTATTAAAAGAAAAAAAAAACTCAGCGGTTAATTGATGGTAGGCAGCCAAAATGAACATCCATTATGTAAATGTGTATGTTTAATTGAGATGCAATGCCCAAACTTTTATAATAACACTGCCAGATGCAATGTGTTCTGGGAGGCCCATGAAAAATTAGTTTGTCTGGTATTAATGATTACATTGAAAAAAAGGTTAACAATTAATTCAGGTATTTGCTCTGAAAAAGTCTCTATTATAGCTAAAACTTAATGATCTGTTAGATATTTGATAATTAGGTAAAGTAACTAGATTAGTGTTTCTAATCGTACTGTAATAGAAATCTCCTGACAGCTTAGTTACTATTTTTATAGTGTGTAAAATTATTACAGTTATGATATCTGGCAAACAAGAACATAGATATTCTGTGCATTATTAAATAATGTATAATATAAATGTTCATCTTTGAATTATTCAGTAAGTAAAGGTTAGTGCAAGAAGACATTATAACATTGTAAAGCAATATATTATTATAATATTAGAAAGTAGGAGTTTTTTCTTAAATAAATATAAAGGAAATTTAGAATTTTTGCTGCTAAAAAAACTGAAATGTTATCTAATAGAATCAAACTCTATTTTTTGTGTGTATAAATTGTTTTCATTTGGCCATCTTCCATATGAAATAGCTTAGACAGGCAGACTGGGTGTAATTTGGGTCCTGGGATATTAAACGTCATGGCACCTCTTTCCAAATAATATGACTGTGATGAACTAGTTTGGGGTTAATAAATTGCATTGTTTTTTGCAGACCTTACACAGGACCATTAAAGGTGAAATTTGACTTTTTAAAACTGATGACCGATCCTCTGAATAGGTCATCAGCATCTGTTCGGTGGTGGCCGACACCAGGGACCCCCATCGATCAGTTATGTGAGCACCGGGACATTCTTGCTGCTTACCCTAGGCCAGTGACATCATAATCATCGGCCATGTGGCCTAGATGCAGCTCTCATGTGTCCGACCCCCTTACAGATGCTGATGACCTATTCAGAGGATAGACCATCAGTTACAAAGAGTCAGATAACCCCTTTAAGGAATCAATGACAGTTCTCCTCAGCCCATGGTCCCTCATGCATTTACCTTAATTCCTAGATGGTCTGTACACCTTGGCTAGTAAAATAAATAAAATAAACTTTGGCACTCCTTGGGATTTGTAGCAATAGAGGTAACAGTGGCTACACCTAGCGAGTAGATATAAGTATGGTGCTCACTCCGCAACCCACCCCAAGTTGCCAAGAAAAAAACGTTTGTATAGAAAGTGTTGGTGGGGGGCACACAAAATATCTGGTTCAATATGGACTTGATCAAATAAAATGCTTTATTAAATATGCAACCCTAGAGTATATAAATAAATCATAAATAATAATAAAACCTACTGCACATTTCATAAAATTAGTGTCAGTCCAGATATATACAGTATGTATATATAACCTTATATGTAGTCAAAAAACGCTCTCAGGTCAGTATGTCCAATGATGGTAAGAATCACATATCATATATAGTTGCCTATTTTGAAGAAAATTGAGCCATTCATTCTTAGAATATTATCAGTGCTTTAGCAGTTCTGGCGAATGACACAAAAGTTCATCTCTCCATATCCGCAGTTAACTGTAAAAATTGTGGAAACACTTGCCGCTGCACTTGTTATGTTGGTATAAAAATTGTTCATATAAAGCAGCGTATCCGAAAGATATATCCGGCTCAAAATTAAATTTTTGCGGCTCCACACCTCATATACAAGATACCAGAGAAAAGGCACTTATTCTCCTCACAATTTAAGCAGCACTCCGTGGTCCACTTCTCACACCCAGGTAAGTTTCAATACGGACACATACACACAGAATTCTTTTGTGTACATTACAAGTCCGGTGGGTGTTGCGGCTACACTGTGAAGCTGAGGAGTCGGCGTTGGATCATTCGGCGTGGAGTCACGCTGTATTCGCACTACGTGATGACTCACGTGTGCTGAGGTAGATCACGTGACGACTCTTTCCGCCAGCAGTATCGCTGTAGTGTGCCGTAATAGCAGTCTCTAAGCCGCTAATGTGGAAGGAAGAAAAACCAAGGAAATAATCTATAAATTAAAAGTCTTTGCTATATATCCTTGATGTAGTGGTTGCTTGTTAGTTCTTGCTGTATACCATCTTATCTTGTATATGATGTGTGTAGCCGCGAAAATTACATTTTGAGCAGGATATATCTTTCAGATACGCTGCTTTATATGAACGATTTTTATACCAATATAACAAGTGCAGCGGCAAGTGTTTCCACAATTTTTACAGTTAACTGCGGATATGGAGAGATGAACTTTTGTGTAATTCGCCAGAACTGCTAAAGCACTGATAATATTCTAAGGATGAATGGCTCAATTTTCTTCAAAATAGGCAACTATATATGATATGTGATTCTTACCATCATTGGACATACTGACCTGAGAGCGTTTTTTGACTACATATAAGGTTTTAGATATATATATCTGGACTGACACAAATTTTATGAAATGTGCACTAGGTTTTATTATTAATTATGATTTATTTATATACTCTAGGGTTGCATATTTAAGAAAAGCATTTTATTTTTATTTGATCAAGTCCATATTGAACCAGATATTTTGTGTGCCCTCCACTAACACTTTCTATACACTCCTTGAGATTTGTTTGAAGTACCGTGCTTATTTTTTATTTGGTTTGCATATAAAAACCAAATATACCCCCACAACTAGAGCACCCAAACAACAGGACAAGAGTGCCACATTCTACCAATAGTAAAATAAATGAGTTTAAAATGGATTCAACTTAATATGGTTACAATATTTGTCTTATTAAATTAATTTACAACTACTGTATTGTTTAGTTTACGTATTTATTACTGTCACATAATATATTTTAATTTAAAAAGTCTGAAACCATATTCTTAATGCAAAGAAGATACCGACTTTTTATTAGGTGCTCAAAGCACATGTCAAATATACAGCTACAATCTTTGGTTTAATTAAATATGTTGATTTTCACTGAACACTGTGAAAAGCTAAATAAATTAATCACTTAAATACTTCTATATGAAAGAAATCTATCAGAAATCTTGTTGGAAGCTTTGTGTTAGCTTTACTGAGCTAAGCATATTAGAAAGTTTATTATATTGCTATTTTCTGCATATAGAATCTTGGTTTTATATCTTTGAAAATCCCAGTAATCTAATAAGAACGTACATGAAATGTACAGTAGATAATGTTCAGTATTAGCATTTAAAAAAAATAAAAGTAGACAATGATAAGATATTCCACAAAGCCTGTCATTGTTCACATCAGTATTTACCCCAGTTAGACTGGGTTGATATCTACGCTATGAACTCTGGCAGTCTAACCAGATAACACAGTGCGCCACCAGATCCTTATTTATTGTAATAGAATCCAGCGGTAATCTGGCTGCTTTCCGGAATATATGCCGACTTTTGGCCGGACAAAAATTGTTGCGTGTAGAATGTATGCTGGATATAGTGACCAGATTACAGTGCTGGAGTTCACAATGTGAACCCGGCCTTAGGCTCTCAATCTAATTGCCCCCTCTTCTCATATACCTACACTGAAACCTATAACCTATCAACATGTGTTTTTGAGTCTGAGAGCAACCTACAGTCAGAAAGAAAATCACACAAAAACAATGAAAACATACAAACTCCATGCAGATGTACTCCTTAAAGGGAACCTGTCACCTGGAAAAGACAAGTTACAGTAATCACAGTACCTTAAAGTATCTCTCATAGTGTGCCCAAAGATGTATTCATATCTTCTTTCTGTATTGTGCTGTCTCATAAAATCGACTTAGAAAACTGTGTTTGGCACCTTTTTGAAGTCGTGCTGAAGTCACGGGGGCAGCGGCCTCCTCGACTCAACCATCGGATAAGCCCGCCCCTATGCCGCTCCTCCGCATATTGATGGACTGTTTTCCCTGTAGCCGTGACCGCGCTCTTCTCGCGCATGCGCCGTGCGCGTCCTGCCGCAGTGCGATCCCAGCTACGGCTCCCTCCCTCCCTGGCATCTTCTTGTTCACTGTGCTGCGCCGTTCTTATACAGCGCGCTCGCGCCCATCGCTTCTCCCCTGCGGCGTGAGCGCGATCACTGTCTGCTTGCACTGCAGCGCAGGCGCAGTGAACATGCAGATGCCAGGGAGGGAGGGAGCCATAGCCGGGATCGCGCTGCGGCAGGATGCGCACGGCGCATGCGCGAGAAGAGCGCGGTCACGGCTACAGGGAAAACTGTCCATCAATATGCGGAGGAGCGGCATAGGGGCAGGCTTATCCGACGGTTGAGTCAAGGAGGCCACTGCCCCCGTGACTTCAGCACGACTTCAAAAAGGTGCCAAGCACAGTTTTAGAAGTCGATTTTATGAGACAGAACAACGCAGAAAGAAGATATGAATACATCTTTGAGCACACTATGAGAGATACTTTAAGGTACTGTGATTAGTGTAAATTGTCTTTTCCAGGTGACAGGTTCCCTTTAAAGGGTTTCTGTCATCAGAAAAATCATTATGTACTGTAGCTGGCTGACGTTAGCGATGTGCTAATGTCAGCAGAACATAACTGTATAACTTATATCTACCTGCCTGTCGCCGTTTGCGCTAAATAATGAAATTTTTTTATTTTGCAAATTAGACTCTAGGTGCTAGTGGGGCGTTGCTGCAGCACCTAGAGGCTCCGTCCTCTCACCGTTTGGCACACCCTTGTAAAGGTGATTGACATCCTCGGTCTCCTCCGTGCCCCGCAAATCCCACTCCTGCGCCGTCCATTTTAGTATTTGGCACAAGCGCACTAAGTGAAGGACGCTCGCCTGCTGCCGTCCTTCACTCACTGACTCAAAGTCATTATTTAGCGTGAACGGTGGCAGGCAGAGAGATATAAGTCATACAGTTATGTTCTGCTGACATTAGCACATCGCTATTGTCAGCCAGCTACATAACGATTTTTCTGATAACAGAAACCCTTTAGCCATTTTCCTACCGCCGCACGAGTTTCTATGTTGCGGCGGTAGACATGTATCTGTAACCTGACGTTACTGAACAAAGTGGTGGCGCCATCTAGTGGCGAAACTCATTGTGGCCGTACTGTAAGCATACAGCAGTGGCCTCAGTGATAATCCCAGGACTGAAAGTGCTTTTCATCCCTCTGACAGCCTGTTTATAAAAGTTAGCAGAGAAAGGCACCCTGCTAAATGTCATTTTGGTGTTCAGAGAGAGAGAGACACCCTGCTGACTTATAAAGTTACCTCAGGACACAGCTGATACACTGTTTCTGCTGTAACATCGATTTAACCCCTTCCTGCCTTCACTGTTAAAAACCCACATTTCCCCTTTTTTAATTTCATTATTTTTATATATATATATATATATATATATACTGTATACATATATATATATATATATATATATATATATATATATATGTATATACAGTACAGACCAAAGGTATGGACACACCTTCTCATTCAAAGAGTTTTCTTTATTTTCATGACTATGAAAATTGTAGATTCACACTGAAGGCATCAAAACTATGCATTAACACATGTGGAATTATATACATAACAAACAAGTGTGAAACAACTGAAAATCTGTCATATTCTAGGTTCTTCAAAGTAGCCACCTTTTGCTTTGATTACTGCTTTGCACACTCTTGGCATTCTCTTGATGAGCTTCAAGAGGTAGTCCCCTGAAATGGTTTTCACTTCACAGGTGTGCCCTGTCAGTTTTAATAAGTGGGATTCTTGCCTTATAAATGGGGTTGGGACCATCAGTTGCATTGAGGAGAAGTCAGGTGGATACACAGCTGATAGTCCTACTGAATAGACTGTTAGAATTTGTATTATGGCAAGAAAAAAGCAGCTAAGTAAAGAAAAACGAGTGGCCATCATTACTTTAAAAAATGAAGGTCAGTCAGTCAGCCGAAAAATTGGGAAAACTTTGAAAGTAAGGGCTATTTGACCATGAAGGAGAGTGATGGGGTGCTGTGCCAGGTGACCTGGCCTCCACAGTCACCAGACCTGAACCCAATCGAGATGGTTTGGGGTGAGCTGGACCGCAGAGTGAAGGCAAAAGGGCCAACAAGTGCTAAGCATCTCTGGGAACTCCTTCAAGACTGTTGGAAGACCATTTCAGGGGACTACCTCTTGAAGCTCATCAAGAGAATGCCAAGAGTGTGCAAAGCAGTAATCAAAGCAAAAGGTGGATACTTTGAAGAACCTAGAATATGACTTATTTTCAGCTGTTTCACGCTTGTTTGTTATGTATATAATTCCACATGTGTTAATTCATAGTTTTGATGCCTTCATAGTCATGAAAATAAAGAAAACTCTTTAAATGAGAAGGTGTGTCCAAACTTTTGGTCTGTACTGTATATATATACACTGCTCAAAAAAATGAAGGGAACACAAAAATAACACATCCTAGATCTGAATTAATTAAATATTCTTCTGAAATACTTTGTTCTTTACATAGTTGAATGTGCTGACAACAAAATCACACAAAAATCAAAAAATGGAAATCTAATTTTTACACCCATGGAGGTCTGTATTTGGAGTCACACTCAAAATTAAAGTGGAAAAACACACTACAGGCTGATCCAACTTTGATGTAATGTCCTTAAAACAAGTCAAAATGAGGCTCAGTAGTGTGTGTGGCCTCCACGTGCCTGTATGACCTCCCTACAACGCCTGTGCATGCTCCTGATGAGGTGGCGGACGGTCTCCTGAGGGATCTCCTCCCAGACCTGGACTAAAGCATCTGCCAACTCCTGGACAGTCTGTGGTGCAACGTGACGTTGGTGGATAGAGCGAGACATGATGTCCCAGATGTGCTCAATTGGATTCAGGTCTGGGGAACGGGCAGGCCAGTCCATAGCATCAATGAATTCGTCTTGCAGGAACTGCTGACACACTCCAGCCACATGAGGTCTAGCATTGTCTTGCATTAGGAGGAACCCAGGGCCAACCGCACCAGCATATGGTCTCACAAGGGGTCTGAGGATCTCATTTCGGTACCTAATGGCAGTCAGGCTACCTCTGGCGAGCACATGGAGGGCTGTGCGGGCCTCCAAAGAAATGCCACCCCACACCATTACCGACCCAATGCCAAACCGGTCATGCTGGAGGCTGTTGCAGGCAGCAGAACGTTCTCCACGGCGTCTCCAGACTCTGTCACGTCTGTCACATGTGCTCAGTGTGAACCTGCTTTCATCTGTGAAGAGCACAGGGCGCCAGTGGCGATTTTGCCAATCTTGGCGTTCTCTGGCAAATGCCAAACGTCAAGCACGGTGTTGGGCTGTCGGGCCCTCATATCACCCTCATGGAGTCTGTTTCTGACCGTTTGAGCAGACACATGCACATTTGTGGCCTGCTGGAGGTCATTTTGCAGGGCTCTGGCAGTGCTCCTCCTGTTCCTCCTTGCACAAAGGCGGAGGTAGCGGTCCTGCTGCTGGGTTGTTGCCCTCCTACGGCCTCCTCCACGTCTCCTGATGTACTGGCCTGTCTCCTGGTAGCGCCTCCATGCGCCTCACACTACGCTGACAGACACAGCAAACCTTCTTGCCACAGCTCGCATTGATGTGCCATCCTGGATAAGATGCACTACCTGAGCCACTTGTGTGGGTTGTAGACTCCGTCTCATGCTACCACTAGAGTGAAAGCACCGCCAGCATTCAAAAGTGACCAAAACATCAGCCAGGAAGCATAGGAACTGAGAAGTGCTCTGTGGTCACCACCTGCAGAAACACTCCTTTATTGGGGGTGTCTTGCTAATTGCCTATAATTTCCACCTGTTGTCTATCCCATTTGCACAACAGCATGTGAAATTGATTGTCACTCAGTGTTGCTTCCTAAGTGGACAGTTTGATTTCACAGAAGTGTGATAGACTTGGAGTTACATTGTGTTGTTTAAGTGTTCCCTTTTATTTTTTTGAGCAGTGTATATATATTCGTTTTAGCTATAGTTAGTGTAGGCGTTTTTTTCTGTACGTGTGTAAAATAGTCAAACGCACAGGCATTTTTTTTATAATGCATAGTTATTAATTTTAGCATAGTAATCTATAAGTTTTTTATATTACCGTTAGAGTTGAGCGGACACCTGGATGTTCGGGTTCGGCAGGTTCGGCCGAACTTGAAAAAAAATTTGGGTTCGGGACCCGAACTTGACCCCGAACCCGAACCCCATTGAAGTCATAACCCGAACTCCATTGAAGGGAATATCAGATACAAAGTGGTGCACTCAAGATTGCCTGAAAAAGGCCAGGTGAGGCAAACATTTTTGAAGACAAGGAGTACAGGATGTTTCCCATGTCTGGGATGCGTGAATTGCAAACTGATGCATAAAAGATCAGTATTCACCCATCCGGCCACTGGAGAAACTTTTAACATCAAATATTACCTTACATGTGATTCATCATGGGTAATATATGTGTTATGGTGTCCATGCAAAATGCTCTATGTGGGTGAAACCACATGCGATTGAAAACTAGGTTAAACAATCATAGGCAATCCATCAGAAGTAAAAGAAAAGATCTGCCGGTGTCTAAGCATTTTGTAGAAAATAATCATAAGGAAAATGAACTGAGATTTATTATTTTGGATCAGGTAAAACCGTTGGAAAGAGGAGGTGATAGGTTAACGGTATTGAAGAAAAATGAGCTTAGATGGATTTACTGTTTAGATACCCTGAAACCGAAAGGTTTGAATGTGGAGTTTAGGGTAACGGGGGGAATGGTGGGCTAGTGCCCCCACCTCTACTGTTCAGGTTCTCTTGTATTCAGAATGCTGTATTGGGTGGATTCAGTGGAAGTTATACGGAACAATTATGCCACAATGTGAAATTTTATATATATTGTTGTATCATTTGAATGGATTATCAGGTAATTGACCTGCTTGGTTGTAGTTTGCATAAAATGGTGGGAACAAAGAGGATGACAGTTATATCTATTGCCCAAAAGATTGCCCTCATATAAAATGGTGGAAAAGACAAGCGAAACAGTGCTGGTAGCGGAGACGACAGGTCCGCGGGCACGTGATGCGCGCTGGGCGTGTGGACGCTGTGTCAATACCAACCGCTGTGACGTTTGGTCTCCACCTCCGATGACGGACGGTAGTTATGTACCGCCTAATAGGAGGGGCTAGGGTAGACACATGCGCACTAGCGAGGAACAGACGCGCAGAATCAGCGTGGAGCTACGCAAGCAAAGACGCCATCCTCTTGGTTCAATTCACACTCTCCCAGCAAGGTATAGATGTATGTCTAGTGGTTTTAATTTGCACTACGCACTTTATTAGATACACAATGATTATGAATATTTGCAATCGATATCACGGTTATAATGCTATAATATATATGCTGGACGCTTGGCAGTCCCTGGTTACATTGAGATGTGGTGAAAATTGAATGATGTGTAATGGACCCACAAAAAAATACTTTTTTGTATTGGTTGATGAATTTATTGGCAACAACCTTACTATGTATTTATATCGGCACTACTGCACTTTATGTTTCACCTGACTTGAGAAAGGTTCTGTGAGAGAACGATATGTGTGAATAAAGAGCACATTTTATCTTTCAAGAAGTGCTGCGGATTTTCATTGTCTATATATATATATATATATATATATATATATATATGTATATATATACACTCACCTAAAGAATTATTAGGAACACCATACTAATACGGTGTTGGACCCTTTTGCCTTCAGAACTGCCTCAATTCTACGTGGCATTGATTCAACAAGGTGCTGATAGCATTCTTTAGAAATGTTGGCCCATATTGATAGGATAGCATCTTGCAGTTGATGGAGATTTGAGGGATGCACATCCAGGGCACAAAGCTCCCGTTCCACCACATCCCAAAGATGCTCTATTGGGTTGAGATCTGGTGACTGTGGGGGTCATTTTAGTACAGTGAACTCATTGTCATGTTCAAGAAACCAATTTGAAATGATTCGAGCTTTGTGACATGGTGCATTATCCTGCTGGAAGTAGCCATCAGAGGATGGATACATGTTCTCATTTTGTTTACTCCAAATTCGGACTCTACCATTTGAATGTATCAATAGACGTAGTTGTAATATCGGCTACCATATGACTTTTGAATATCCCGCGAGATTATGACGCTTTTGACGTCACGGAAGGTCCTTGAGTGAATAGACGCAGCTGCACCTGCGCGTTTGGCCACCGCGCGGTTCACCTGTGCCTTAGAACCCATGTGTCCGATTAATGGACTCTGATTGGCGGAACACTTGTTTAAGAGGGACTGCTCCAGTGGGAAGACTGTACCCCCAGAGGAAGGTTTCAAATCGAAACGCGCGTCGGGGTGTGCAGTCTTCCTGTGGACTTACCATCATTTTACACACGGTATGTGACCTTATCCCTGTTCATCTGCTTACCTGCTTAACTTTTGCGGTTGTCTTGTGCTTTTTGATTAAACACTTATTATGTGTTTTCTTTTACAAATTGTCATGTGATTTGCACTTGCACTTTATTTACCCGCCTAGACTACTTGAATAGGTATATATACATATATGTATTTAGGGACCCACATTGAAGGGTTATTTCTCCTCTCCTTTGCTTATATATATAAGCTTGCACTTGCACTTTATATTTGACGAGATTATTTGTACTCTTACCAATAGTGGGTATCCCTTCAACATATATTTTACATGGTAACTTTGCCTTATTTAGATATATCCACATTCGGGTCACTCCTGTCTCCTTACCCTTTTTGTACTCTACTAACTCTCCCAGGATTGTGCTGCACTTTGTGCATTTGTCTGTTATCTCTATGTATGCTTTTAATCATGTACTCAAATAAAACAATATTTTTATAGTTCATCAGCTTTCAGTGTCCTTTTATAGGTTTTCTATTAGTTTCTGAGTTAAGCTCTTTTGAGGGGCCTTTACTGCGGCTTTACGCCATTCTTTTGTGTAATCTACTTCTGTATTAATTAGTCTATCCTCTGTGGTTCCCACAGATTTTGTTTTTTGATTACAGGCCCCATGGATTTTAGAACGAGAGAACGCACCTGGCAATCTCGTCTTGTGGAGGTTTTTAGAGATGACAGTTCATCTGTTGATTTAAATACACGTAGGGATGTGGGCACACTGCAGGGCACCTTGAGGTCTCAACTCCACCGTAAGTTAAAAACTTGGTGGAATAAGGCCTCTTTAGAAAATTACATACAGCGGGGCCTTTAACTAGAGGTTTACGTATTCAAGTGTTCCCTTCCTTTCCAATAGAAGACGAAACATTCACAGAGAAATGGGAGGAGATTTGCACAAGTAGTTCCATGAAGTTCATGGAACTATTGGTGGGCCTTAATGTTAATACCCTTTCAATACTGGATAAGGAGATTGAGACCACACAAAATCACTTACAGACAGTAATGTCAAGCGAGGAATGGACCTCCTTCAATCTCCAATTGGAAGCCCAATTTGAGACGTGGGAGAGGGATATCCAACAATTAAAATCCAAGAAATTCAATAGGGACCTCACTGATGCACAAAATAAGAAGGTGTACCGATGGCGACGTGTCCAAAGATCTGAGACATTAGTTCGGTCCTCATCAATCTCATCACTGTCTGGAGTCAGTAACACAGGCAGTCAAGCAAGTGATCAAACGAGTCCTGGGATGATGACCAGATGGAGGGGTCAAAATAAAAGGAAGTGGGAACATAGGACCCAGCCTTACAAGAGGAGACAGAGAGATGAACCACATCAAGACAAAAACTTGAAGGTAATTAATCTTTCTGAACATGATCTCTCTGATGTGGATATTTCTATCCTACAGAAGGGACTCACTTTCTCACCCTCTGCCTCTCTTGACATCTTCACAGCGATAAAGGATCTCCACTTATTTGGTCGATCGCTGATTTTCAAGAGGTGGTTTTTTAAACCTGAAGAAGAAAACCCCTCAGGCGTACCAACAGAGGAAGAAACTTTAAATATTTTGGAGAGTCTATTAGAGGAACAAAGTGAAACCTCAGGTAAGGTCCCTATGGTTATTAGGAAACGTTCTGACAAATTCCCCTCCTTGTCTCTATGTCCGGCAATAGACCTCTTTGTGAGATCGGTATCAAATGAACTCACAAAAGTATCAGCTGAGAGGACTCCTGACAATTTGACCTTTGACCAACGGAGGAGTCTAAAGAACCTACGGTCGTGGAAGGACGTAGTGTTCAAACCGGCTGACAAGGGGGGGAACATTGTCATCTGGCCTCGTAAAATGTACGAGGCAGAGGCCTACCGTCAGTTAAGGGATATGGCATGCTATAAGAAATTAACTTTTAATCCCCTCTCCGCCTACAGTCAATTATTGCTGGATTTATTGGAAACAGCGGTAACTGATGGAGTCATATCCCGACAATTATGTGAAGCATTGACCATACGACATCCCTCAATACCTACCTTATATCTCTTACCCAAGATTCATAAGAGTTCTACTAAACCAACAGGTAGGCCGATAATATCGGGATGTTGGGGTTTCTTGGAAAATGTGTGTAAATTCTTGGATCACAATTTGAAACCCATGGTGGAAAACTTGTCATCGTACACGCGAGATACTGCCGACCTTCTTCGGAAGATTGACGGCATTCACCTCGAGCCTGATATGATGCTGGTGACATGCGATGTCGAATCGCTGTACACCAGCATCAATCACGCAGATGGGATACGTGCTGCCTCCTATTTTTTGTCCATGACAGACAATGATAGGAGGTTCTCCGCCTGCTTGATTGACTTGTTACAATTTGCTTTAACGCATAATTTTTTCACCTTTAACGGCTCCTTCTACCTACAGCTCCAGGGGACGGCAATGGGGGCGGCCTGCGCACCCTCATATGCCAATTTGTTCCTGGGGCTGTGGGAGAGGGAGCTGTTTATGTCTGATGGGCATGCGTCGATGGACCGGGTCATATTTTGGGCCCGGTACATCGACGATGTCTTTCTCATATGGCAGGGTACTTCCGAAACCTTGGGTTTGTTTATGGATGGCCTGAACCATAACACATATAACATCCATCTGACTTATAAATGTGATATGGAACAAATTGAATTCTTGGATGTTCTAATTAGACGTGATCAATTGGGCCATTTACAGACAGACATATACAGGAAAGAAACGTCTGTTAATGCTCTCTTACACGCGTCATCCTCTCACTCTCCGCAGACAATCAAAGCGATACCAACCGGTCAGTTTATCAGGATTAGGAGAGTTTGTTCCACTGATGAGGATTTCGAGTTTCAGTCGGACATCTTGCGACAACGTTTTCTGGAGAGAGGGTACAGCAAGAGATCAGTTAAGAGAGCGTATAACAGGGCTAAACACTCGATGCGGCAAGATCTCATCAATCCCAAACCAAAGACAGCAACATCTGACGTGGTAAGATATATCACCCCTTACCATTCGCAGTGGCAACACATGCGAGGGATTTTAGAGAGGTTCTGGCAATACTGAGGGCTGACACCAATTCTGGATTAAAATATTACCATCACATCCATCGGTGGTACCCAGGAGGGCGAAAACCTTAGGAGACCATTCTGGTCAGATCTTATTACGCCCCTCAAACACAAGGCACAATCTTTGGTTCAAAGGACCAAAATGGGGTGTTCCCCCTGTGGGAAATGTGTGGCCTGTGATAACATCTTAAAAACCACCGAGTTTATGAATTCTGCACAGACAAAAACATATAAAATTACACACCACATCTCGTGTACAACTAAAGGTGTAATTTACCATGCTACCTGTCCGTGTCCAAAAATTTACGTGGGACTGACAAGCAGGGAACTAAAAGTACGAGTCCGCGAACATGTCCGAGATATTTTAAAATCGAAGGACACCACTGAAGTGGATGATTTAAAACCGATCGCGAGACACTTTAAGAGCTTCCACGATAGTGACCCCTCATCCCTGAAAGTCTGTGGCATTGACCACATTGACTTAGGTATGCGCGGTGGTAACTTAATGAAACGGCTGGCCCAATTGGAAACAAAGTGGATTTGGACCTTGGACACTAAACAACCAAAGGGCCTCAATTATGCCCTGTCGTATGCCCCTTTCCTACAGTGAACATGTAATTTTACATTTTTACTAACAAAAATGTTCTATATATTTTTGTTTTTTAACTTTTCTTTTTCCTTAGATAGGATCTCATGTTCATAAGTGTTTTATGTATCTTCCCACTGGGGAGTCCCGCTATTAATAATGTTTCTCTATCATAGGTTATTAGATCTATTTCCACGCTCTCTACAAGTACTTTGAGCATGTTCTATTGGATTATCTACGTCACCAATGATACAATCTGAAGGATCGAAATGTCACTTCACGTCTCTTTTTCTCTTGTGTTTTCACATTAATATTTTTTATGGTTTATGAATGACATATATGTATTGTCCCCTCAGGTTCATATATGTATGTCATATACGTGCCCTTCTTTCACTTATTGATTGTTTTTCTCTTTTTCACCTACCAATAATATTTTGTATTTTGCACAATGCACTTATCCAGTGCATCAATAATCCCTTCTCTTTTTTTGCACTTTGGGTTTGGTTGTGACTCCCGGCCATACAGTCTCCCTTATTGGGTCCCGTTGGGAGTGTTTGCCCTGTCGGGAGACTGTGGCCGTGACTCATTTTACCTCTTCCAATTCTTTATAAATTTGCACAATGCACTTATAAGCACATTACTAATATTCTTCTTGTGCTTGGTTTTGACTCCCTGCCATGCACTCTCTCCTCCTTTTGGGGAGATTGTATCGCTGTGATTCATCTTACCCAGTCCAATTTTCACCTTGTTCATCAGGTTGTGCATATTGCACCACTATGTATATATATAATTGCACTACGCTATATATGTGATTTCACCTGTTGAGGTTATGACTCGCGACCATGGACTCTCCTTGTGAGGATATCCGCCATAGGTTACTACCCTTTCAGGAGAGACTATGTAGCCGCGACTCATTTCACCTCATCAAATTCCCATTCCTTCATTGTTTTTCTTATGCACTTAATGTGCATCACAATTTTACGAATATATATGCGCATTATTTTGTGCTTAGACACTTACTTGCTCACACATCGTGACGTGCCTACTTGTGTCCTCCCCTTTTGGATGACGTTTGAACCATTGGAGAAACATGTGATTATAACTCACGATCATGTGATCCGCCTGCATGACCTTGTTGGTTGTAAAACTAACTGTTACGTGACTGCTGAATATCTCGCGAGACCATGACGTTTATTACGTCACGGAAGGTCCTTGAACAATAGACGTAGTTGTAATATCGGCTACCATATGACTTTTGAATATCCCGCGAGATTATGACGCTTTTGACGTCACGGAAGGTCCTTGAGTGAATAGACGCAGCTGCACCTGCGCGTTTGGCCACCGCGCGGTTCACCTGTGCCTTAGAACCCATGTGTCCGATTAATGGACTCCGATTGGCGGAACACTTGTTTAAGAGGGACTGCTCCAGTGGGAAGACTGTACCCCCAGAGGAAGGTTTAAAATCGAAACGCGCGTCGGGGTGTGCAGTCTTCCTGTGGACTTACCATCATTTTACACACGGTATGTGACCTTATCCCTGTTAATCTGCTTACCTGCTTAACTTTTGCGGTTGTCTTGTGCTTTTTGATTAAACACTTATTATGTGTTTTCTTTTACAAATTGTCATGTGATTTGCACTTGCACTTTATTTACCCGCCTAGACTACTTGAATAGGTATATATACATATATGTATTTAGGGACCCACATTGAAGGGTTATTTCTCCTCTCCTTTGCTTATATATATAAGCTTGCACTTTATTTGACGAGATTATTTGTACTCTTACCATAGTGGTATCCCTTCAACATATATTTTACCATGGTAACTTTGCCTTATTTAGATATATCCACATTCGGGTCACTCCTGTCTCCTTACCTTTTTGTACTCTACTAACTCTCCCAGGATTGTGCTGCACTTTGTGCATTTGTCTGTTATCTCTATGTATGCTTTTAATCATGTACTCAAATAAAACAATATTTTTATAGTTCATCAGCTTTCAGTGTCCTTTTATAGGTTTTCCATTTGAATGTATCAACAGAAATTGAGACTCATCAGACCAGGCAACATTTTTCCAGTCTTCAACAGTTCAATTTTGGTGAGCTCGTGCAAATTGTAGCCTCTTTTTCCTATTTGTAGTGGAGATGAGTGGTACCCAGTGGGGTCTTCTGCTGTTGTAGCCCATCCGCCTCAAGGTTGTGCGTGTTGTGGCTTCACAAATGCTTTGCTGCATACCTCGGTTGTAACGAGTGGTTATTTCAGTCAACATTGCTCTTCTATCAGCTTGAGTCAGTCGGCCCATTCTCCTCTGACCTCTAGCATCCACAAGGCATTTTTGCCCACAGGACTGCCGCATACTGGATGTTTTTCGCTTTTCACACCATTCTTTGTAAACCCTAGAAATGGTTGTGCGTGAAAATCCCAGTAACTGAGCAGATTGTGAAATACTCAGACCGGCCCGTCTGGCACCAACAACCATGCCACGCTCAAAATTTCTTAAATCACCTTTCTTTCCCATTCTGACATTCAGTTTGGAGTTCAGGAGATTGTCTTGACCAGGACCACCCCCCTAAATGCATTGAAGCAACTGCCATGTGATTGGTTGACTAGATAATTGCATTAATGAGAAATAGAACAGGTGTTCCTAATAATTCTTTAGGTGAGTGTATATAGTAGCTGGGAGTGGTTGACAGAGAACAGCTGAAAGTAAAAGCTACAAATTCCTAAATGGGACAAAAAGGATTGCAAACCTAAGCAGCAAAACCTGGCCCAGAATCCATTCCCACCACTAGGTCATAGAGCGATCTCTTGAGAAACCGAGCAAGTAGCCACCCTTTGCGAACTTCTGACCCCAGGCACAAAGTTGTCAACAATAAAAAAATCTTTGCAAAAACTGAAAAATTAGTCAGATAACCCAACAATTTTGGCCCCAATTATTTTATCCCGTTAAAGGGGGTTTCCAAGATAATCCAAAATCTCAGACAACCAATACAATTGTTTAAAATAAATAAACTTGTTTTGCTCCTCCATTTCTCCAGCACCATTCTCTATGGTGCTGATCGGTACTTCTGCCACTGTTTGTTTACAAACAGCAATGGTGATGTCTGGATACAGTATACAACCGCTGCAGTCAGTCAATGTACTCGGCAGTCTACAGATGAGGGCTGCAATTGGCTGCAGCTGTGATATGCCAAATCCAGACACCTCACTGCACATGTCACAGTGAAGTGCCTAGATAATTTTAAATTTAAACTACAACTCCCAGCATGCCTGAACAGCCTACAGCTATCAGCCTACAGCAGGGCATTGTGGTCGTTGTAGTTTTACAACAGCTGGAGGAACGCAGGTTGAGCATGCCTGATCTAGGACAACACCTTTAACCCCTTAAGGACGCAGGGCGTATCGGTACGCCCTATTTCCCGAGTCCTTAAGGACTCAGGGCGTACCGGTACGTCCTAACTTGAAATCGGCATTCCGGCGCCCCAGGGGTTAATCGGAACGGGATTTCGGCTGAAATCATTCAGCCGGCATCCGTAACATGCAGGGGGGGGGGTCATTTGACCCCCCGCATCGACGATCGCAGAAAACCGCAGGTCAATTCAGACCTGCGGTTTTCTGCGTTTCCGGTCCATTCGGGTGTCCTGTGACCCGATGAACCGGAAAAAGACTGCGATCGGTGGCGTAATTATACACCACCTATCGCAGTCCGAGGATTTGATGAGGCGGTGCTGGCCCTGGTGCTGATGCCTGCTGTCCAGGGTGCTGATTGGTGCAGGGGAGAGAGGCGCGAGATTCAAACTTCCTGCACTCCTCTCTCCCCTCCTCTTCCTGTCCAGCACCCTGACCGTGCAGCACCGTCCAGAACGAGCTCCTGTGTCCCCACAATCGGCATCCATCACCCTCCTGCACCCATCGCCACCCAGGTAGGTTAGGGTCAGTGAGGGAGAGGCACCGTTAGGCAGGGAAAGAAGGGAAAAGTTAGTTAGGAAAAAAAAAAAAAAAACCACTTTTATTTCCAAACTTTCTTTGATCCATCCATCAGAACCCAGATCCCCCCCTGCCACTTGCCCCCCCCCCCCCACCAGAACCCCCCACCCCACCCCCCTTCCCCACCACCAGCCCCCCCCCCTCCCCCTGACCACCAGCCCCCTTACCACCACTTTTTTTTTCTGCGTGCGCTGACTGGCCGGCCACTTTTTAGCGTCCGTCCAGTGTTAGCGCATCGCCCCGCCCCACCCACCCACACCGACCGCTGATCAGCGTTGTACCGCTGATCAGCAAGTTTGAACTTTTTTTTCCTAACACTTGCCCTTTCTTTTTTTTGCCTTTTTAGTATGCGAACACCCGTTGCCCCCACACACACGCACATATAATAAAGGTTTCCACACACGCACACATACACGCACACACACCCATGGCCAGCACGGATGTTCTCGGCCGAGGAGGCATACGCCCAGATTGCCTCCGACTCTGAGAGCCCCAGTGAGAATGAGGATGACCCCACGTTCCTTTTATCATCCGCATCCTCCTCATCATCATCTGATGACGATGAGCCACCAAGGCGGCGGAGACGCCGCCAGGAGGAGCCAGTGGCCCCACATGCTAGGGATCCTGTGGCCCACCCTAGTACGAGCCGCCCTGGGGTTCGTACTGGTTTCCCGGCCCACCAAATAAGTCCACCGGAGCCCCCTGCCGATGAACTTAGCTGGTGTCCCCCAGTGGACTTTGAGCCTGAGATTCCGGATTTTGCTGGCAATCCTGGAATCCAGATTCCCACAGTGGGGTTTACTGAAATAGACTATTTTAGTTTTTTTTTCAGTAACCCACTGGTGAATCTGATGGTGGAGCAGACGAATCTGTACGCCCAACAGTTCGTCGCTCAAAACCCAGGCTCATTTTTGGCTAGACCCGGTGGCTGGACGCCGGTCAGTGCAGTCGAGATGAGGACATTTTGGGGCCTCGTGCTGCATATGGGTCTAGTCCAAAAACCCAGTGTCAGGCAATACTGGAGTGGGGACGTCCTATACCAGACCCCACTGTACAGTATGGTCATGACACGTCCCCGGTTTGAGGCCATCCGGAAATGTCTGCATTATTCCGATAATGCAGCATGTCCCCCCCGAAGTGATCCTGCCTATGACCGGCTGTACAAGATACGGCCGGTCATCGATCACTTTGGGGCCACATTTCAGCAGGCCTACGTACCTGGAAGGGAGGTCGCGGTTGATGAGTCTCTCGTTGCGTTCAAGGGGAGACTCAGTTTCCGCCAATATATTCCCACAAAGCGGGCGAGGTATGGCGGGAAGCTATACAAAATTTGTGAGAGTACCTCAGGGTACACTTACAAATTTCGTGTGTACGAGGGGCGAGATTCCCGGATTCAACCCCCAGAATGTCCCCCCACTCTGGGTGTTACCGGGAAACTCGTGTGGGACCTTATGTACCCACTGCTGGATAAGGGTTACCACTTGTACGTGGACAACTTTTATACCAGCATTCCCTTGTTCAGGTCCCTTGCCGCCAGATCCACGTTCACTTGTGGGACCGTGCGGAAAAATCAACGCGGCCTCCCTGCCTACCCCTCCAGGTACCTATCCCCAGGGGTGAGACCCTGGCACTTACCAGTGGAAACCTGTTGCTGGTCAGAGGGATGTCCTTATGCTGTCCACAATCCACGGTAACAGCACCACCCCTGTCCCTGTGCGAGGTACCGCTGCAACGGTCCTCAAGCCCGATTGTATCGTCGCCTACAATCGGTATATGGGAGGAGTTGATCTCTCGGATCAAGTCCTCAAGCCATATAACGCCATGCGCAAAACCCGCAAAAGTTGCGGTCTACTTGGTGCAGGTTGCCATGTACAACTCTTTTGTACTATCCCGAAGCGCTGGCAGCACAGGGACATTCCTCCAATTCTATGAGGCAGTCCTCAAGGACCTGATCTTTTCGGACCGGGAAAGAGCAGGCCGGAGTACCTCGGGAATTGGAGGCGCCCGGATCGTCCCTGGCCAACACTTTCCAGGTGTGGTCCCCCATACTGGAAAGAAGGGACGAACCCAAAAAAAGTGCAGAGTGTGTCGCAGGAGGGGGATACGGAAGGACACCACCACTCAGTGCGACACTTGCCCCGATCATCCGGGCCTCTGCGTTATCGATTGCTTCAGGGAGTATCACACTTCCATGGAGTACAACATTTTTATAATCCCCAACAGTCCACTAGAGAACATAAAAAACTATGGCTCTCAGACTTTGGAGACACGGAAACATTTTTTTTTTCCCAAAAAAATATTAGTTTTAGTGCAGGCATCCTCAAACTGCGGCCCTCCAGATGTTGTAAAACTATAACTCCCAGCATGCCCAGACAACCTACAGCCATCAGCAGGGCATGGTGGGAATTGTAGTTTTACAACATCTGGAGGGCCGCAGTTTTTAGGATGCCTGCTTAGTGTCTCCAAAGTCTGAGAACCATACATATTGGGCATCGTCGCGTGCGTAAAGGTCGCCGCTATAAAAATAACTTTTGCCCAAACGCCTCGGATGAACGGTGTTAAAAATATAAAATAAAAACGGTGCCAAAACACCCATTTTTGGGCAAAATTTCCATTTGAATCCTTTTTGCCGGTAATAAAGCAAGGGTTAACCGCCAAACAAAACTCAATATTTATGGCCCTGATTCTGTAGTTTGCAGAAACACCCCATATGTGGTCGTAAATGGCTATATAGCCGCACGGCAGGGCATAGAACGAAGGGAACTCCATATGGTTTCTAGAAGGCAGATTTTGATGGACAGTTTTTTTTTTGACACCATGTCCCATTAGAAGCCCCCCTGATGTAGCCTAGACTAGAAACTCCAAAAAAGTGACCCCAGCTAAGAAACTACACCCCTCAAGGTATTCAAAAGTTATTTTACAAACTATGTTAACCCTTTAGGTGTTCCACAAAACTAAATAGCGAATGTAGAAACAATTTTAGAATTTTTTTTTTGTTACATTGCCTCAAAAAAGAGTAATATAGAGCAACCAAAAATCATATTTACCCCTAAAATAGTCCCAAAACAACAACCACCTTATCCCGTAGTTTCCTAGATGGGGTCACTTTTGTGGAGTTTCTACTCTAGGGGTGCATCAGGGGGCTTGAAAGGGTACATGGTGTAAATAAACCAGTCCAGCAAAATCTGCCTTCCAAAAACCATGTGACGTTCCCCTTCTTCTATGTCCTGCCGTTTAGCCAAATAGTAGTTTACGACCACATATGGGGTGTTTCTGCAAACTACAGCATCGGGGCAACCCATTTTGAGTTTTGTTTGGCAGTTAACCCTTGTTTTACTCCTGGAAAAAATTGATTATATAGGAAAATTTTCCAAAAAATAGAAATTTCAAAATTGTTTCTCCATCTGCCATCAACTCTTGTGGAACACCTAAAGGGTTAACAAAGTTTGTAAACCCAGTTTTGAATACCTTGAGGGGTGTACTTTCTTAGATGGAGTCACTTTTTTGAAATTTCTATTCTAGGGGTGCAACAGGGGGCTTCAAATGGGACATGGTATAAACAAAACCAGTCCTGCAAAATCTGCCTTCCAAAACCCATATGGTGTTCCCCTCCTTCTATGTGCTCCCGTTCGGCCAAACAGTAGTTTACGACCACATATGGGGTGTTTCTGCAAACTACAGAATCGGGGCAACCCATTTTGAGTTTTGTTTGGCAGTTAACCCTTGTTTTACTCCTGGAAAAAATTGATTATATTGGAAAATTTTCCAAAAAATAGAAATTTCAAAATTGTTTCTCCATCTGCCATCAACTCTTGTGGAACACCTAAAGGGTTAACAAAGTTTGTAAACCCAGTTTTGAATACCTTGAGGGGTGTACTTTCTTAGATGGAGTCACTTTTTTGAAATTTCTATTCTAGGGGTGCAACAGGGGGCTTCAAATGGGACATGGTATAAACAAAACCAGTCCTGCAAAATCTGCCTTCCAAAACCCATATGGTGTTCCCCTCTTTCTATGTGCTCCCGTTTGGCCAAACAGTAGTTTACGACCACATATGGGGTGTTTCTGCAAACTACAGAATCGGGGCAACCCATTTTGAGTTTTGTTAGGCAGTTAACCCTTGTTTTACTACTGGAAAAAATTGATTATATTGGAAAATTTTCCAAAAAATATAAATTTCAAAATTGTTTCTCCATCTGCCATTAACTCTTGTGGAAGACCTAAAGGGTTAATAAAGTTTTAAAAAACAGTTTTGAATACCTTGAGGGGTGTAGTTTCTAGAATGGGGTCATTTTTGGGAGGTTTCTATTATCTAAGCCTCACAATATGACTTCAAACCTGAACTGGTCCATAAAAAGTGGGATTTTGAAGATTTCTGAAAATTTCAAAATTTGCTTCTAAACTTCTAAGCCTTGTAACATCCCCAAAAAATAAAATATCATTCCCAAAATGCTACAAACATGAAGTAGACATATGGGGAATGTAAAGTCATCACAATTTTTGGGGGTATTACTATGTATTACAGAGGTAGAGAAACTGAAACTTTGAAATTTGCTAATTTTTCTAAATTTTCGGTAAAAATTGTATTTTTTTATGCAAAAAAAATTAACTTTTTTGACCCAATTTTAGCAGTGTCATGAAGTACAATATGTGACGAAAAAACAATCTCAGAACGGCCTGGGTAAGTCAAAGCGTTTTAAAGTTATCAGCACTTAAAGTGACAGTGGTCAGATTTGCAAAAAATTGCCAAGTCCTTAAGGTGAAATAGGGCCGAGTCCTTAAGGGGTTAAGTGCACAAATTTTTCATTGAAGGGGTTGTACCACAAAAAATCTTCGATAGTTTTCAAACCAGCACCTGGATCTGGATACTTTTGTAACTGCCTATAATTTTTAATGTATTATAGTTACTGCAATTTCAATAAAATCTACCTATATAGTGGCACCTGCTTTTTGCTCTTTTTCTAATTTCTTTGTCCTGCTCCTTGAGACAGAAGCACATGCTCAGATCAATCCTTTAGCTGTCACCAGCTGCAGCAGAAAGGACACACCACTGAGAAAGGACATGCCCACTAAACTGACAGCTTGAAAAAAATGTAGCAGAGCAATTGCAACAATGAATTCAGAGATCTCTGAATCCATATGAGGTACATGGCTGGTTCTATCTTTGTTACAAAGAGTTTGTCATAATTATGTATGCTTTTCACTTTTTTAATTATTCATGGGAAAAACCTTTTAAGGATACTGGAAATGTTTTCAATTATGTCTCACCGTGTTCTGACAGTCTTACCAATTTAACTTTTTATTAGAAATGCAGCAATTTGAGATATTGTTTTATTTTAAGACTAGCAGAAGGACCCGGCTTTGCATGGGTATATTTCATCTATTTTATTTAATGTTTGTGTGTCGTTAAAAGATATAGGCAGTCTCCACTATAACAGTGACATCTACAGTACCCTGCCCCTTTAACAGTAACCTCCAATGCGGCCTGCCCCTTAACAGTAACATCAACAGTGCCTTCCCCTTTAACAGTGACCTCTACAGCGGCCGCACCTTTATTAGTGACCTCCACAGTACCCCGTCTCGTTAACAGTGATTTCTACGATATCCCGCCCCCTTAACAGTGACCTTCACAGAGCTCCGTTCCAATAAAATGTAACCTCCGCAACACCCTGCCTCCTTAACAATGACCTCTACAGCACCCCGCCCCTTAACACTGACCTCCACAGCGGACCGTCCCCTGAACTGTGACCTCCACTGTTCCCTGCCCCCTTGACAGTGACCTCTTCAGCAGCCTAACCCTCTAACAGTGACCTCCACAGCATCCCTCCCCCTTAACAGTGACATCCACAGCAGCCCGCCCCTTTATTGGTGATCTACACAGTTCCCCATCTCATTAGCAGTGATTTCCACAACACCCTGTCCCCTTAACAGTGGCCTCTACAGCAATCTGCCCCTTAACACTGACCTCCATAGTGGACCGTCCCCTTAACTGTGACCTCCAAAGCAGCCTGCCCCTAGGCTGGCCAGAGGTCTGCTTTTAGGCTGGACAGTCCGGCTTTCATACTCCCTGTCCTCCGTCCATTGCAGGGCCTAGCTGGACACAGGGATGTCCTTTTGAACAGTGCTGTCTGAGCGTGAGCTGCAGGAAGAAAATCACCCTCCCTCCCACCGCTGCAGCTGACAGAAGTTGATTTTTACCTTGATTTTTTCAATCCCCGTCGGCTGCGGAGTGGGAGTGGGCATGGCCTAACCGGGTCAGGCATGGCTTAGCAGGACCCGGGGGCATGGTTTTTAAATCTGTCTTCTGAAGGTCGTCTGAATGGCCACCCTTCCTGCCCCCTGAACTGTGAACTCCACAGCTCTCCGCCCCCTTAACAGTGTCATCCAAAGCGCCCTGCCCCTTTAACCACCTCCGGACCGCTGTACGCACAGACGCGTCCTGGAGGTGGTTGATTCATTCCTCCTGGACGCGCCGGCGCGTCCTCTCGCGAGACGCGAGATTTCCTGTGAACGCGCGCACACAGGCGCGCGCGCTCACAGGAACGGAAGGTAAGAGAGTTGATCTCAAGCCTGCCAGCGGCGATCGTTCGCTGGCAGGCTGGAGATGTGTTTTTTTTAACCCCTAACAGGTATATTAGACGCTGTTTTGATAACAGCGTCTAATATACCTGCTACCTGGTCCTCTGGTGGTCCCATTTGTTTGGATCGACCACCAGAGGACACAGGTAGCTCAGTAAAGTCCCACCAAGCACCACTACACTACACTACACCCCCCCCCGTCACTTATTAACCCCTTATTAGCCCCTGATCACCCCTAATCACCCCTGATCACCCCATATAGACTCCCTGATCACCCCCCTGTCATTGATTACCCCCCTGTCATTGATCAACCCCCTGTAAAGCTCCATTCAGATGTCCGCATGATTTTTACGGATCCACTGATAGATGGATCGGATCCGCAAAACGCATCCGGACGTCTGAATGAAGCCTTACAGGGGCATGATCAATGACTGTGGTTATCACCCCATATAGACTCCCTGATCACCCCCCTGTCATTGATCACCCCCCTGTCATTGATTACCCCCCTGTAAAGCTCCATTCAGACGTCCGCATGATTTTTACGGATCCACTGATAGATGGATCGGATCCGCAAAACGCATCCGGACGTCTGAATGAAGCCTTACAGGGGCATGATCAATGACTGTGGTGATCACCCCATATAGACTCCCTGATCACCCCCCTGTAAAGCTCCATTCAGACGTCCGCATGATTTTTACGGATCCACTGATAGATGGATCGGATCCGCAAAACGCATCCGGACGTCTGAATGAAGCCTTACAGGGGCATGATCAATGACTGTGGTTATCACCCCATATAGACTCCCTGATCACCCCCCTGTCATTGATTACCCCCCTGTAAAGCTCCATTCAGACGTCCGCATGATTTTTACGGATCCACTGATAGATGGATCGGATCCGCAAAACGCATCCGGACGTCTGAATGAAGCCTTACAGGGGCATGATCAATGACTGTGGTTATCACCCCATATAGACTCCCTGATCACCCCCCTGTCATTGATTACCCCCCTGTAAAGCTCCATTCAGACGTCCGCATGATTTTTACGGATCCACTGATAGATGGATCGGATCCGCAAAACGCATCCGGACGTCTGAATGAAGCCTTACAGGGGCATGATCAATGACTGTGGTTATCACCCCATATAGACTCCCTGATCACCCCCCTGTCATTGATTACCCCCCTGTCATTGATCACCCCCCTGTCATTGATCACCCCCCTGTAAAGCTCCATTCAGACGTCCGCATGATTTTTACGGATCCACTGATAGATGGATCGGATCCGCAAAACGCATCCGGACGTCTGAATGAAGCCTTACAGGGGCATGATCAATGACTGTGGTTATCACCCCATATAGACTCCCTGATCACCCCCCTGTCATTGATTACCCCCCTGTAAAGCTCCATTCAGACGTCCGCATGATTTTTACGGATCCACTGATAGATGGATCGGATCCGCAAAACGCATCCGGACGTCTGAATGAAGCCTTACAGGGGCATGATCAATGACTGTGGTAATCACCCCATATAGACTCCCTGATCACCCCCCTGTCATTGATTACCCCCCTGTCATTGATCACCCCCCTGTAAAGCTCCATTCAGACGTCCGCATGATTTTTACGGATCCACTGATAGATGGATCGGATCCGCAAAACGCATCCGGACGTCTGAATGAAGCCTTACACGGGCGTGATAAATGACTGTGGTTATCACCCCATATAGACTCCCTGATCACCCCCCTGTCATTGATCACCCCCCTGTCATTGATCACCCCCCTGTCATTGATCACCCCCCTGTCATTGATCACCACCCCTGTCATTGATCACCCCCCCTGTCATTGATCACCCCCCCTGTCATTGATCACCCCCCTGTCATTGATCACCCTCTGTAAGGCTCCATTCAGACATTTTTTTGGCCCAAGTTAGCGGAATTATTATTTTTTTTTCTTACAAAGTCTCATATTCCACTAACTTGTGACAAAAAATTAAATCTCACATGAACTCACCATACCCCTCACGGAATCCAAATGCGTAAAATTTTTTAGACATTTATATTCCAGACTTCTTCTCACGCTTTAGGGCCCCTAGAATGCCAGGGCAGTATAAATACCCCACATGTGACCCCATTTCGGAAAGAAGACACCCCCAGGTATTCCGTGAGGGGCATATTGAGTCCATGAAAGATTGAAATTTTTGTCCCAAGTTAGCGGAACGGGAGACTTTGTGAGAAAAAAATAAAAAATATCAATTTCCGCTAACTTGTGCCAAAAAAAAAAAATTTCTATGAACTCGCCATGCCCCTCATTGAATACCTTGGGGTGTCTTCTTTCCAAAATGGGGTCACATGTGGGGTATTTATACTGCCCTGGCATTCTAGGGGCCCCAAAGCGTGAGAAGAAGTCTGGTATCCAAATGTCTAAAAATGCCCTCCTAAAAGGAATTTGGGCCCCTTTGCGCATCTAGGCTGCAAAAAAGTGTCACACATCTGGTATCGCCGTACTCAGGAGAAGTTGGGGAATGTGTTTTGGGGTGTCATTTTACATATACCCATGCTGGGTGAGATAAATATCTTGGTCAAATGCCAACTTTGTATAAAAAAATGGGAAAAGTTGTCTTTTGCCAAGATATTTCTCTCACCCAGCATGGGTATATGTAAAAAGACACCCCAAAACACATTCCCCAACTTCTTCCGAGTACGGAGATACCAGATGTGTGACACTTTTTTGCAGCCTAGGTGGGCAAAGGGGCCCATATTCCAAAGAGCACCTTTCGGATTTCACTGGTCATTTACCTACTTACCACACATTAGGGCCCCTGGAAAATGCCAGGGCAGTATAACTACCCCACAAGTGACCCCATTTTGTAAAGAAGACACCCCAAGGTATTCCGTGAGGGGCATGGCGAGTTCCTAGAATTTTTTATTTTTTGTCACAAGTTAGTGGAAAATGATGATTTTTTTTATATATTTTTTTTTTTCATACAAAGTCTCATATTCCACTAACTTGTGACAAAAAATAAAAACTTCCATGAACTCACTATTCCCATCAGCGAATACCTTGGGGTCTCTTCTTTCCAAAATGGGGTCACTTGTGGGGTAGTTATACTGCCCTGGCATTCTAGGGGCCCAAATGTGTGGTAAGGAGTTTGAAATCAAATTCTGTAAAAAATGACGAGTGAAATCCGAAAGGTGCTCTTTGGAATATGGGCCCCTTTGCCCACCTAGGCTGCAAAAAAGTGTCACACATCTGGTATCTCCGTACTCAGGAGAAGGTGGGGAATGTGTTTTGGGGTGTCATTTTACATATACCCATGCTGGGTGAGATAAATATCTTGGTCAAATGCCAACTTTGTATAAAAAAATGGGAAAAGTTGTCTTTTGCCAAGATATTTCTCTCACCCAGCATGGGTATATGTAAAAAGACACCCCAAAACACATTCCCCAACTTCTCCTGAGTACGGAGATACCACATGTGTGGCACTTTTTTGCAGCCTAGGTGGGCAAAGGGGCCCATATTCCAAAGAGCACCTTTTGGATTTCACTGGTCATTTACCTACTTACCACACATTAGGGCCCCTGGAAAATGCCAGGGCAGTATAACTACCCCACAAGTGACCCCATTTTGGAAAGAAGACACCCCAAGGTATTCCGTGAGGGGCATGGCGAGTTCCTAGAATTTTTTATTTTTTGTCACAAGTTAGTGGAAAATGATGATTTTTTTTATATATTTTTTTTTTTCATACAAAGTCTCATATTCTACTAACTTGTGACAAAAAATAAAAACTTCCATGAACTCACTATGCCCATCAGCGAATACCTTGGGGTCTCTTCTTTCCAAAATGGGGTCACTTGTGGGGTAGTTATACTGCCCTGGCATTCTAGGGGCCCAAATGTGTGGTAAGGAGTTTGAAATCAAATTCTGTAAAAAATGACGAGTGAAATCCGAAAGGTGCTCTTTGGAATATGGGCCCCTTTGCCCACCTAGGCTGCAAAAAAGTGTCACACATCTGGTATCTCCGTATTCAGGAGAAGTTGGGGAATGTGTTTTGGGGTGTCTTTTTACATATACCCATGCTGGGTGAGAGAAATATCTCTGGCAAAAGACAACTATTTCCCATTTTTTTATACAAAGTTGGCATTTGACCAAGATATTTATCTCACCCAGCATGGGTATATGTAAAATGACACCCCAAAACAACATTCCCCAACTTCTACTGAATACGGAGATACCAGATGTGTGACACTTTTTTGCCAGCCTAGGTGGGCAAAGGGGCCCACATTCAAAGAGCACCTTTCGGATTTCACTGGTCAGTTTTTACAGAATTTGATTTCAAACTCCCTTACCACACATTTGGGCCCCTAGAATGCCAGGGCAGTATAACTACCCCACAAAGTGACCCCATTTTGGAAAGAAGAGACCCCAAGGTATTTCGTGATGGGCATAGTGAGTTCATGGAAGTTTTTATTTTTTGTCACAAGTTAGTGGAATATGAGACTTTGTAAGAAAAAAAAAAAAAAAATCATCATTTTCCGCTAACTTGTGACAAAAAATAAAAAGATCTATGAATCACTATGCCCATCAGCGAATACCTTAGGGTGTGTACTTTCTGAAATGGGGTCATTTGTGGGGTGTTTGTACTGTCTGGGCATTGTAGAACTCAGGAAACATGACAGGTGCTCAGAAAGTCAGAGCTGCTTCAAAAGCGGAAATTCCATTTTTGTACCATAGTTTGTAAACGCTATAACTTTTACCCAAACCATTTTTTTTTTTACCCAAACATTTTTTTTTTATCAAAGACATGTAGAACAATAAATTTAGAGCAAAAATTTATATATGGATGTCATTTGTTTGCAAAATTTTACAACTGAAAGTGAAAAATGTCATTTTTTTGCAAAAAATTCGTTTAAATTTCGATTAATAACAAAAAAGTAAAAATGCAGCAGCAATGAAATACCACCAAATGAAAGCTTATAGTGAGAAGAAAAGGAGGTAAAATTCATTTGGGTGGTAAGTTGCATGACCGAGCAATAAATGGTGAAAGTAGTGTAGGTCAGAAGTGTAAAAAGTGGCCTGGTCTTTCAGGGTGTTTAAGCACTGGGGATGAGGTGGTTAAAGCTGACTACAGCAGTGAAGGAAAATGGTGGGTTGTTAAGGAAACCTGTGTAAAACTATGTGTATGAGGAGACAAAGGGCCTGCGAGCTTCTGTTGGCTGATAAGGGCCATGTGACCAGGCTTCTATTGGCTAATGCATTTTTTTGGAACATCTCAGGAATGGTACGTCCTAGAGAGCTGAGACCAGGTCTAAAACCTTCCCGGACACCTGATGTACCTGTGTGCCAAATTTCATGATTGTAAATGCGACGGTGCAGATTCTATAGCCGGACATAACATACACAAATACATACACTCAGCTTTATATATTAGATGGCACCTTTTTGGATTTTTGGACTAATATACAAGTGCTATTAATCACATTTATTTATGGTTTTAATTTAAAGATACTCCTGTTTACAACTAATAGTCCTGTACTACTGGTTATAGTAAGTAGTGTTGATCAAGCATGCTCGGCCGAACACCAGTTTGGCTCGAGCATCTCGATGCTCGGCACATGGCGGTATTCGGCGCAATGCTCGAGTCTCCTCCCCGCACGTTTGTTGGATGCTACGCGGCCAATAAACGTGCAGGTAAGTACTTGCCTTCACTGTAATGCCGTAGCCATGTTAGATGCTGGGATTACAGTGATTGGCTGGCCGGAACACAACATTAGCTGCGCTACATCTCTTGTATAATGTTTGCGTATCCGAAATATCAGTGACAATATCGGTGGTGGCAGCGACATTACTTGCGCTATACCTCCTGTATAACTTGTGCGCATCCTAAATATCAGTGACATTCATTCAGTGTAATTTTTTACTAGGCGGTGGTGGCAGTGACATTACTTGCGCTATACCTCCTGTATAACGTGTGCGCATCCTAAATATCAGTGAAATTCATTCAGCGACATTACAAGTGCTTTTGGCCAGGGTCGCTACATTTCCCTTATGGCACACTGGGTGAACATTCTGGAGGCCGGGAGCGAGTCGTACCCTGGGATGGCACAGGTGCTACCGACGCCAAGGATTGCGGGCCCTACTAGCGACATTACTTGCGCTATACCTCCTGTATAACTTGTGCGCATCCTAAATATCAGTGACATTCATTCAGGGTAATTTTTTATTAGGCGTTGGTGGCAGCGACATTACTTGCACTATACCTCCTGTATAACATGTGTGCATCCTAAATATCAGTGACATTCATTCAGTGTAATTTTTTACTAGGCGGTGGTGGCAGTGACATTACTTGCGCTATACCTCCTGTATAACGTGTGCGCATCCTAAATATCAGTGAAATTCATTCAGCGACATTACAAGTGCTTTTGGCCAGGGACGCTACTTTTTCCTTATGGCACACTGGGTGAACATTCTGGAGGCCGGGAGCGAGTCGTACCCTGGGATGGCACATGTGCTACCGACGCCAAGGATTGCGGGCCCTACTTCCATCAGGGTTTTCTGCCGCCACCTACGTTAGTGGCTGTAACCTGCACTTCTCCTCCTCCGCCTCCTCCTCCACTTCCACCTCTGAATTATCATCTTGCAGCACCAGTCAGCCATTGGTCAGTAGCTGGAAGCAGTTTAGCACTGCAGTGGGGAAGCGGCAACAGGCTGTGCTGAAACCTATTTGCTTAGGTGACAAACAGCCCACCGCCGCAGATATGAGGCAGGGGATAAAGGACCAGACTGAGCTGTGGCACTCATCCACAACATTTTTTTAAATGCTCAGCTCGGCAGCAACCCCTCGCCCACAATTTTTTTTAGATGGTCAGCTCGGCAGCAGGCTCTCGTCCACACAATTTTTAAAATGGTGAGCTCGGCAGCAGGACCTCACCCACAACATTTTTTAAATGGTCAGCTCGGCAGCAGGACCTCGTCCACATAATTTTTTAAATGGTCAGCTCGGCAGCAGGCCCTCATCCACAATTTTTTTTAAGTGGTCAGCTCAGCAGCAGGCCCTCGTCCACAACATTTTTTGCATGGTCAGATCAGCAGCAGGCCCTCGCCCTTAATGTTTTACAGGGTTAACAGCAGGCCCTTGCTCGTAATGTTTTTGAGGGTCACCAGCAGGACATCAAGCATAATTTTTCAAGGGTGTGTATGAAGCCTTCCTTTATGTGTATTAAAAAAGGTTTATTAGAATTCCGGTTCCTTGTAATTTTTGGCAGCCCTTTCACTTAGTGCATAGGCTTTATGAATGTAGGAGTTCCACTACCTGTTCAATTGTACCACAATGTGAATGAAGCCCTACTTTGTGTGATATACAGGTTGTATCGGAGTGCCTCTTTCTTGTAATTTTTGGCAGCACTATATATACAATTAAATATACAGGAAAAAATGTTATGTAACAATTTTTCTCTAAAATCGATTTTATCTTCAGTTTTGTGCGTATTATTGTCAGTCTGTAAAAGTGGCTTTCTACTTGTCACGGCCATTCCAGCGCCTGAGGGCTGTCACACACCTTTAGTGTGGCAGCTGCACCTACTAGCTACCTAACCTACCATCGCATTCTATGTACTCCTGATCATTTGCCACCAATGAAACGCGTCGAGTATGACGGTTTAGATGTAGGTTACTAGTTCCTAATAGGCAGCTCAGGGTGTGTTTACTAGCGTTTGGCTGTGCTGCACTGCACCTGGGAATTTAAGGTGCATTTATGCCGCACCCGCTCTGCTAGGTTACTGGCTCACATTAAAATACTTGGGTCTTTGTTTGCCCCCCAACCAGTGAGCCTGTACACCCTACTCTAAGGGTGATATTCAGTGGTCTGGCAGTGACACCCGGTTAGGAATGTTCAGATGGAACATCCGGATGTCACGTTTTTTGCTTTCTGGACTGCTGCAATATCCCCTTTAGTTTCCAACTAATTGCCCAAGTTGGGATATTTGCACCTGATCTGATTATTCAAGACTTATATGCTTACAGTCCTCTGGATATCTCAGTTATAGGCATTTAATCCTGGTGCTTGTATGTGGGTACTCATGCTTTATGTGTATCCTTCCACACACTGTTTTTACAAATAAATATAAAGGTTAATTTTAATATAGCGTTCTTCCACCATCAGTGAATCCATTTATGTAGGTACGCAAACACATATATATCTTCTTTAGCCCATGACTTCTTAAGATGAAAGTCCCTTTAAAGAGGAGCTTTCATAGGTTCAAACATTATAAACTAAGTATCAGGATATGTAGGGCATAGTGCAGGGATCTAACTGCACTTACTATTTTTTATTGTTCACCCGCTTTGGCCCCTGTTGTATTCTCCCGCCTGGTATGCTAATTTTTGCATCAGAGCAATGAGGAGGAGACTGAGTCTTTCTCCGTGGGCATCTCCTTCTCCCTGGATGTGAGCTGTCCAATCGCAGCAGAGAGTGTCACAGCCAGGGAGAAAAAAAACTCACCTTCTCCCTGGCTGTGTCCACTGTGATTGGACAGCGCTACAACCAGGGAGAAGGAGACGTCCACGGAGAAAGACTCAGTCTTCTCCTCATTGCTCGGATGCAAAAATTAGCATACCAGGCGGGAGAATACAACGGGATCCACAGCGGGCGAACGGAGCGGCGCCCATAAAAAATAGCAAGTGCAGTTAGATTCCTGCACTATGCTCTACTTATCCTGATACTTAGTTTATAATGTCTGGACCCATAAGAGGTCCTCTTTAACTGCTTATCTTCTTAAAAAACTGATCTTAAACGTTCTTTTCTGTGTGTTTTTACAATTCCAATACTTCTGGCATGTTTTGCTGTAAATTGAGCCAGAAAGTAGCTTATCTATTAAATACTTCCTTTCAGATAAATCCTTCAGTTGCTCTTGCCAATCCTTCACACATAATGTTTTATTGATTGTGTCAAAAGAAGATCTTTTTAAGTATGATATACTGTCATGTGATTTCCACTTACTGAATTTTGAGACATAAATAGAAAAAAACTATTGAAGTAATGAGAAAATCGATAACACATTTCAACAATAAATGACATAATGTGGCTACTATTTACCCATATTATATATTCCTGAAATCTGCATGTAATTTAGATAAAAAGGAGAGAGAGAAGAGAGAGACTTTTTTAGACAATCAGAGCATCTCATTCACGTTCAGGTTTATTATGAAACGGCTGGCCTTTTTAACATAATTAGATGTATCAAATAAAAATAAAAAAGCACTACATGCACACATTCATCCCAAAACTCCCATACTAATGGGGTAATTTAGCAAACTGGTGTAAAGTAGAACTGGTTTAATTGATCATAGCAACCAATCAGATTCCGACTTTCATTTTTCACAGCTCCTTTAGAAAATGAAACTTAGAATCTGATTGGTTGCTATGGGCAACTAAGCCAGTTCTACTTTACACCAGTTTGATAAATAACCCCATAACTCTTGTTAGCCATACCTGTAGCATTAAGCCAACAATTATTTGAGTTCACAAGTCTTGAACTTCCTTCTAGCTCCCAGATTTTCTGGCATCTAATGATTTTGTCACATCCCTTCCCTTCCCATGAAGGTATCATTTATAATAGATGGGTCTAAGGCCTCTTTCAGACGGGCGTTGCGGGAAAATGTGCGGGTGCGTTACGGGAACACCCGCAATTTTTCCGCACGAGTGCAAAACATTGTAATGCGTTATGCACTCGCGTGAGAAAATCGGTGGGATCGGTGTTCTGTAGATTGAATTATTTTCCCTTATAACATGGTTATAAGGGAAAATAATAGTATTCCGAATACAGAATGCATAGTACAATACGGCTGGAGGGGTTAAAATAATAATAATTTAACTCACCTTAGTCCACTTGATCACGTAGCCCGGCATCTCCTTCTGTCTTCATCTGATCTCTGTGCAGCAACAGGACCTGTGGTGACGTCATTCCGGTCATCACATGATCCATCACCATGGTAAAAGATCATGTGATGGATCATGTGATGACCGAAGTGATGTCACCACAGGTCCTATTGCTGCACAGAGATCAGATGAAGATAGAAGGAGATGCCGGGCTACGCAATCAAGTGGACTAAGGTGAGTTAAAAAATTTTTTTTAACCCCTCCAGCGATGTTTTACTATGCATTCTGTATTCAGAATGCTATCATTTTCCTTTATAACCATGCGTGAAAATCGCACCGCATCCGCACTTGCTTGCTGATGCTTGTGATTTTCACGCAACCACATTCACTTCTATGGGACCTGCGTTGCGTGAAAAACGCAGAATATAGAACATGCTGCGATTTTCACGCAACGCACAAGTGATGCGTGAAAATCCCCGCTCATGTGAACAGCCCCATATAAATGAATGGGTTGGTATTCAGTGCGGGTGCAATGCGTTCATAGAAGTGAATGTGAATGTGGTTGCGTGAAAATCACAAGCATCCGCAAGCAAGTGCGGATGCGGTGCGATTTTCACGCATGGTTATAAAGGAGACAGACTCATTAGCTGGCCTAATTCATTAGCTGCAAGTACTACCTTCAAGTACTACATTAAGTACAGTAAAGAGATATTGCAGGAGACTGAAGAGATTGAAGAGAGACTGCAAGAGATTGGCTTAGAGTTTGCAACTGGCTCATCTGTGTTGTTTTTTCTGACCATTGCTTGAAAAGAGGTAAGGAATTTGGTCAGGTGTTTGCTATTGTGCGTTTGCTAATGAGCCTAGCTCACTAAGGTGTTACATTTGTTGCTGGGGGAGGAGCTTGGGAAGCAGTGTGTGTATATATAGAGACAGACTAATTAGCTGGCCTAATTCATTAGCTGCAAGTACTACCTTCAAGTACTACATTAAGTACAGTAAAGAGATATTGCAGGAGACTGAAGAGATTGAAGAGAGACTGCAAGAGATTGGCTTAGAGTTTGCAACTGGCTCATCTGTGTTGTTTTTTCTGACCATTGCTTGAAAAGAGGTAAGGAATTTGGTCAGGTGTTTGCTATTGTGCGTTTGCTAATGAGCCTAGCTCACTAAGGTGTTACATTTGTTGCTGGGGGAGGAGCTTGGGAAGCAGTGTGTGTATATATAGAGACAGACTCATTAGCTGGCCTAATTCATTAGCTGCAAGTACTACCTTCAAGTACTACATTAAGTACAGTAAAGAGATATTGCAGGAGACTGAAGAGATTGAAGAGAGACTGCAAGAGATTGGCTTAGAGTTTGCAACTGGCTCATCTGTGTTGTTTTTTCTGACCATTGCTTGAAAAGAGGTAAGGAATTTGGTCAGGTGTTTGCTATTGTGCGTTTGCTAATGAGCCTAGCTCACTAAGGTGTTACATTTGTTGCTGGAGGAGGAGCTTGGGAAGCAGTGTGTGTATATATAGAGACAGACTCATTAGCTGGCCTAATTCATTAGCTGCAAGTACTACCTTCAAGTACTGCATTAAGTACAGTAAAGAGATATTGCAGGAGATAGTCAGGAGGTAGGCTGGAAGGTAGAAACAATACAAAAAAAAAGAAAAAGGTAAGATTTGTTTGATTTAAACTTACAAATTATATATTTTTTTTTTTCCTCTTTAAAATGGCAGACTTGGTTCAGTGCAGGAATTGTTGTGCATTTATTTCATGTTCCACTCTTTGGAGATTCGGATGCTGTCAGATCTGTAGACAGTTCTCCTTACTGCAGCAGGAAATTTCATTTTTGAAATCTGAAATATTTAAATTATCTGTTAAACAAACTCCAGCTAGGACTGCTGCAATGCCACTGCCACAGAGGACCCCCAGAAATGGCAGATGGGTTAATGCAGGTTCTGGAAGACTTAGAGTGGTGGATAGAAGACATGTCCCACAGTCGGTGGTTCTCCATAATTCATTTGCAGCACTCTCAGAATGTAAGGACAACATGGATATGGACTCAAGCACAGAGGGTGAGAAACCATCGACTCCTATGTCTAATGTATGCAACAAAAAAGATAAAGTGAAGTCTCAAAGGAAGCAGCTGTTGCTGGGTGATTCAATCATAAGATGTGTGGAGCTTAAAGAAAATGGTTTTGTGAGATGTCTCCCTGGGGCTACTGCTAGAAGAGATAGAAGACGTATTATTAATATTGTTAAGCAAGCAAAGCAGGAAGGGGACGTGGATGTTCTTGTCCATCTAGGGACAAATGACCTGGCTTGCAATGAAGTGTCAGAGGTGAAAAAATCTTTTATCACACTTGGTAATGACGTACAGGATTTTGCATCCACCATTTCATTTTCTGAAATTCTGCCTGTGCATAATGTTCAGAATGATAGGCAGAGGCGCATAAAGAAGTTCAACATATGGCTTGGTAAATGGTGTCAAGAGCAAGGATTTGGCTTTGTTTCTCATGATAGCTCTACTTGGAATAGAAAGGAACTGTACAAAAAAGATGGTTTGCATCTTTCTCTCAAAGGAACAAATGTACTCAGTGAACAACTCCAAGAATTTGCGAAAGAGTATTTAACCACCTCAGCCCCCAGTGCTTAAACACCCTGAAAGACCAGGCCACTTTTTACACTTCTGACCTACACTACTTTCACCGTTTATTGCTCGGTCATGCAACTTACCACCCAAATGAATTTTACCTCCTTTTCTTCTCACTAATAGAGCTTTCATTTGGTGGTATTTCATTGCTGCTGACATTTTTACTTTTTTTGTTATTACTCGAAAATTTAACGATTTTTTTGCAAAAAATAGACAAATTTTTCACTTTCAGCATTGTAAATATTTTGCAAAAAAAAACGACAATCCATATAGAAAATTTGCTCTAAATTTTAGTTCTACATGTCTTTGATAAAAAAAAAAGTTTGGGTAAAAAAAAAATGGTTTGGGTAAAAGTTAATAGCGTTACAAACTATGGTACAAAAATGTGAATTTCCGCTTTTATGAAGCAGCTTGACTTTCTGAGCACCTGTCAGTTTCCTGAGGTTCTACAATGCCCAGACAGTACAAACACCCCACAAATGACCCCATTTCTGAAAGTATATACCCTAAGGTATTCGCTGATGGGCATAGTGAGTTCATAGAACTTTTTATTTTTTGTCACAAGTTAGCGGAAAATGATGATTTTTTTTTTTTTTTCTTACAAAGTCTCATATTCCACTAACTTGTGACAAAAAATAAAAAGTTCTATGAACTCACTATGCCCATCAGCGAATACCTTGGGGTCTCTTCTTTCCAAAATGGGGTCACTTGTGGGGTAGTTATACTGCCCTGGCATTCTAGGGGCCCAAATGTGTGGTAAAGAGTTTGAAATCAAATTCAGTAAAAAATGACCTGTGAAATCCGAAAGGTGCTCTTTGGAATATGGGCCCCTTTGCCCACCTAGGCTGCAAAAAAGTGTCACACATCTGGTATCCCCGTACTCAGGAGAAGTTGAGGAATGTGTTTTGGGGTGTCTTTTTACATATACCCATGCTGGGTGAGATAAATATCTTGGTCAAATGACAACTTTGTATAAAAAAATGGGAAAAGTTGTCTTTTGCCAAGATATTTCTCTCACCCAGCATGGGTATATATAAAATGACACCCCAAAACACATTCCCCACCCATTCTCCTGAGTACGGAGATACCAGATGTGTGACACTTTTTTTGCAGCCTAGGTGGGCAAAGGGGCCCATATTCCAAAGAGCACCTTTCGGATTTCACTCATCATTTTTTACAGAATTTGATTCTAACTCCTTACCACACATTTGGGCCCCTAGAATGCCAGGGCAGTATAACTACCCCACAAGTGACCCCATTTTGGAAAGAAGACACCCCAAGCATTATTCGTGAGGGGCATGGCGACGTTCCTAGATTTTTTATTTTTTTGTCACAGTTAGTGGAAAATGATGATTTTTTTTTTTTTTTTTTTTTCATACAAAGTCTCATATTCCACTAACTTTTGACAAAAAATAAAAACTTCACATAACTCACTATGCCATCAGCGAATACCTTGGGGTCTCTTACTTTCCAAAATGGGGTCACTTGTGGGGTAGTTATACTGCCCTGGCATTCTAGGGGCCCAAATGTGTGGTAAGGAGTTTGAAATCAAATTCTGTAAAAAATGACGAGTGAAATCCGAATAGGTGCTCTTTGGAATATGGGCCCCCTTTGCCCACCTAGGCTGCAAGAAGAATGTCACACAATCTGGTATCCCCGTACTCAGGAGAAGTTGAGGAATGTGTTTTGGGGTGTCTTTTTACATATAACCCATGCTGGGAGAGATAAATATCTATGTCAAATGACAACTTGTATAAAAAAATGGGAAAAGTTGTCTTTTGCAAGATATTTCTCTCTCCCAGCATGGGTATATGTAAAATGACACCCCAAAACACATTCCCCACCTTCTCCTGAGTACGGAGATACCAGATGTGTGTCACTTTTTTGCAGCCTAGGTGGGCAAAGGGGCCCATATTCCAAGAGCACCTTTCGGATTTCACTCGTCATTTTTTACAGAATTTGATTTCAAACTCCTTACCACACATTTGGGCCCCTAGAATGCCAGGGCAGTATAACTACCCCACAAGTGACCCCATTTTGGAAAGAAGACACCCCAAGCTATTCCGTGAGGGGCATGGCGAGTTCCTAGAATTATTTATTTTTTGTCACAAGTTAGTGGAAAATGATGATTTTTTTTTTTTTTTTTCATACAAAGTCTCATATTCCACTAACTTGTGACAAAAAATAAAAACTTCCATGAACTCACTATGCCCATCAGCGAATACCTTGGGGTCTCTTCTTTCCAAAATGGGGTCACTTGTGGGGTAGTTATACTGCCCTGGCATTCTAGGGGCCCAAATGTGTGGTAAGGAGTTTGAAATCAAATTCTGTAAAAAATGACGAGTGAAATCCGAAAGGTGCTCTTTGGAATATGGGCCCCTTTGCCCACCTAGGCTGCAAAAAAGTGTCACACATGTGGTATTGCCGTACTCAGGAGAAGTTGAGGAATGTGTTTTGGGGTGTCTTTTTACATATACCCATGCTGGGTGAGATAAATATCTTGGTCAAATGACAACTTTGTATAAAAAAATGGGAAAAGTTGTCTTTTGCCAAGATATTTCTCTCACCCAGCATGGGTATATATAAAATGACACCCCAAAACACATTCCCCACCTTCTCCTGAGTACGGAGATACCAGATGTGTGACACTTTTTAGCAGCCTAGGTGGGCAAAGGGGCCCATATTCCAAAGAGCACCTTTCGGATTTCACAGGTCATTTTTTACTGAATTTGATTTCAAACTCCTTACCACACATTTGGGCCCCTAGAATGCCAGGGCAGTATAACTACCCCACAAGTGACCCCATTTTGGAAAGAAGAGACCCCAAGGTATTCGCTGATGGGCATAGTGAGTTCATGGAAATTTTATTTTTTTTGTCACAAGTTAGTGGAATAGGAGACTTTGTAAAAAAAAAAAAAAAAAAAAAAAAAATCATCATTGTCCACTAACTTGTGACAAAAAATAAAAAATTCTAGGAACTTGCCATGCCCCTCACGGAATACCTTGGGGTGTCTTCTTTCCAAAATGGGGTCACTTGTGGGGCAGTTATACTGCCCTGGCATTTTCCAGGGGCCCTAATGTCTGGTAAGTAGGTAAATGACCTGTGAAATCTGAAAGGTGCTCTTTGGAATGTGGGCCCCTTTGCCCAGCTAGGCTGCAAAAAAGTGTCACACATCTGGTATCTCCGTACTCAGGAGAAGGTAAGGAATGTGTTTTGGGGTGTCATTTTACATATACCCATGCTGGGTGAGAGAAATATCTTGGCAAAAGACAACTTTTCCCATTTTTTTTATACAAAGTTGGCATTTGACCAAGATATTTATCTCACCCAGCATGGGTATATGTAAAATGACACCCCAAAACATATTCCCCAACTTCTGCTGAATACGGAGATACCACATGTGTGACACTTTTTTGCAGCCTAGGTGGGCAAAGGGGCCCAAATTCCTTTTAGGAGGGCATTTTTAGACATTTGGATACCAGACTTCTTCTCACGCTTTGGGGCCCCTAAAATGCCAGGGCAGTATAAATACCCCACATGTGACCCCATTTTGGAAAGAAGACACCCCAAGGTATTCAATGAGGGGCATGGCGAGTTCATTGAAAAAAAAAAATTTTGCCACAAGTTAGCGGAAATTGATTTTTTGGATTTTGTTCTCACAAAGTCTCCCTTTCCGCTAACTTGGGACAAAAATTTCAATCTTTCATGGACTCAATATGCCCCTCAGCGAATACCTTGGGGTGTCTTCTTTCCAAAATGGTGTTATTTGTGGGGTGTTTGTACTGCCCTGGCATTTGAGGGTCTCCGCAATCATTACATGTATGCCCAGCATTAGGAGTTTCTGCTATTCTCCTTATATTGAGCATACGGGTAATGAGATTTTTTTTTTCCGTTCAGCCTCTGGGCTGAAAGAAAAAAATGAACGGCACAGATTTCTTCATTCGCATCGATCAATGTGGATGAAAAAATCTCTGCCAAAAAAAGAAAAAGGAGGGGAAAGGCGTCTGCCAGGACATAGGAGCTCCGCCCAACATCCATACCCACTTCAGCTCGTATGCCCTGGCAAACCAGATTTCTCCATTCACATCAATCGATGTGGATGAATAAATCATTGCCGGGATTTTTTTTTTTTATATATACAAAGTGTTTGCCAAAGTATATGAACACCGCCACCTCCTCAGCTCATATGCCTCGGCAAACATATCTTTTACTGCAGAGGAGAAATCTCGTCTTGCAGCGCCGCATACACCGACTTGCGTGTAATCTGACAGCAGCACAATGCTTCTGTCCGAATGCACATCAGTGCTGCAGCTGGTCGATCGGTTGGTCCACCTGGAAGGTAAAAAAAACTAAACAAAAAAAAAAACCAGGCCCGCAAAGCAATAACTTTATTAACTTTAGAACAGAACATATTAACTTTTTTAAACTTTTTTAATTTTTTACTTACCGGTAATTTTTTTTTGTTTAGTTTTTTTTTACCTTTATAGAACAAACCTCTCCTTCCCCATGGGACAATGTGCAAAGCGCAAATCGCCCAAAGATGTGGCGAAGTACGTTATGCACTTTATCCCAGGTGAAAGGAGAGGTTTGCAGCAGCTGAGAGTAAAAGGGCCCTAATAGCCCTGTGTGCCTGTCCTGTGAGATGCAATCCCTATGCTAGGTGTACCTGTGTGTGGTACTTCCGGAAACACTCTCCATAGCATAGGGCAGGGTGGTCAGCACAGTCAGGACAGAAATAGCGGGTGTCACGCCTTATTCCACTCCTGCTACAGACACGACATCTTTTTCGGGGTGACGGTTGGGTTGAGGTACCAGGAACGACACTGGGGAAATGTCGCTCGTGTAGACGGCTAACTACACTGGGGGATGGGGCCACGGAACCTCCTGGGTAAAGGAGGTTCTCGATGATCTCTTCCTGGAATTTGAGGAAAGATCGTGTTCTCCCAGCCTTACTGTAGAGAACAAAACTATTGTACAGCGCCAATTGAATTAAATATACAGACACCTTCTTATACCAGCGTCTGGTTCTGCGGGAAACTAAATACGGAGACAACATCTGGTCATTGAAGTCCACCCCTCCCATGAGCGCATTATAGTCGTGGACACAGAGGGGCTTTTCAATGACACGGGTTGCTCGCTCAATTTGGATTGTCGTGTCTGCGTGAATGGAGGAGAGCATGTAAACGTCACGCTTGTCTCTCCATTTCACCGCGAGCAGTTCTTCGTTACACAAGGCAGCCCTCTCCCCCCTTGCAAGACGGGTGGTTACAAGCCGTTGGGGGAAGCCCACGCGACTAGTTCGCGCGGTGCCACAGGCGCAAATCCGTTCTAGAAACAAATGCCTAAAGAGGGCCACACTTGTGTAAAAATTGTCCACATAAAGATGGTACCCCTTGCCGAATAAGGGTGACACCAAGTCCCAGACTGTCTTCCCACTGCTCCCCAGGTAGTCAGGGCAACCGACCGGCTCCAGGGTCTGATCTTTTCCCTCATAGACACGAAATTTGTGGGTATAGCCTGTGGCCCTTTCACAGAGCTTATACAATTTGACCCCATACCGGGCACGCTTGCTTGGGATGTACTGTTTGAAGCCAAGGCGCCCGGTAAAATGTATTAGGGACTCGTCTACGCAGATGTTTTGCTCGGGGGTATACAAATCTGCAAATTTCTGGTTGAAATGGTCTATGAGGGGCCGAATTTTGTGGAGCCGGTCAAAAGCTGGGTGGCCTCTGGGACGGGAGGTGGTGTTGTCGCTAAAATGCAGGAAACGGAGGATGGCCTCAAATCGTGCCCTGGACATAGCAGCAGAGAACATGGGCATGTGATGAATCGGGTGCGTTGACCAATATGACCGCAATTCATGCTTTTTTGTCAGGCCCATGTTGAGGAGAAGGCCCAAAAAAATTTTAATTTCGGAAACTTGGACTGGTTTCCACCGGAAAGGCTGGGCATAAAAGCTTCCCGGGTTGGCGGATATAAATTGTGTGGCATACTGGTTGGTCTCTGCCACGACTAAGTCCCAAGAGCTCCGCAGTCAAACAGCTCAAAAAATCCCAGGCCGAACCGATTTGAGCCGTCTCAACCCGAACTCCAGACTGGGCGGTGAAAGGGGGAACTACAGGTGCGGCTGAAGTTGGTGACTGCCAATCAGGGTTTGCCAGCACCTCAGGGATTCTAGGGGCTCTACGGGCCTGTCTTTGCGGTGGCTGCGACGGGGTAACTAGTGCTCGTGCCACCGTACCAGCTTCAACTGCCCTTCTGGTGCTCGCCACGTCACCATGTTGTACGGCAGTGCTGGTACTAGGTCCAGGGAGGGCTGCGCTGCTGGTGTATGCCTCACCACGTGATCCGGCAGCGACAGCCCCACTCTGCTGCTCTTGAAGCGGATCCTGCCATAACTGTGGTCTAGCGACATGGGGCCGGGTACGCCTGGTGCTGCAGGGACCTCCACCTCCTCGTCGAACTTTGGGTCAGAGAGCCACTGCTTTCCACAGGTTCATATTCTGACCCGCTAGATTCATCAGATGAGGGTTCCCACTCCTCATCGACTGGTCAGAATCCTGTAGGCCTCTTCAGAAGAATACCCCCTGTTTGACATTTTGGACTACTAAATTTAGGGGTATTCCCTGAGACTACCCAAGAAAAAAAGCAAGCCTGTCTTACAAAGGGGAGGCTAGCGAAGTACGGAGGCCGCTGCGGATTGATAAAAAATATCAAACAGATTTTTTTATCGCCGCAGTGCGTGTTAAAATGAAGTGCAGTGATCAAAAAATATATATTTTTTTGTCACTGCGGTGGGGCGGGGCGTGGGTGAACGCACGTGTGGGATCAGGCCTGATCGGGGCAAACACTGCGTTTTGGGTGGAGGCGAACTAAAGTGACACTAATACTATTATAGATCTGACCGTGATCAGTTTTGATCACGTACAGATACTATAAAGTTACAAATGCTGATTAGCGATACGCTATTCAGCGAATAAAAGTGACTGCGGTGCGGTGGGGTGGGCGCTAACTGACGCTAACTACCTAACCAAGGGGCCTAAACTATCCCTAAAACCTAACAGCCAATACTAGTGAAAGGAAAAAAAGTGATCAGTGTAAACTGTCACTTTTTTTTTTTTCACTGGTGATTGACAGGGGCGATCAAAGGGGTGATCAAAGGGTTAATTGGGGGGCAGGGGGGTGATCTGGGGCTAAGGTGTAGTGTTGGTGCTACTCACAGTTCAGTCTGCTCCTGTGCTGGATCCAACCGACGAAAAGGACCAGCACAGGAGCAGAGAAGCCATATAACAGATCATATTTACTAATATGATCTGTTATATGGCTTGTGATTGGATTTTTAAAAATCGCCAGCCTGCCAGCCAATGATCGTTGCTGGCAGGCTGGTGACGAACTTGTTCTTTAACTTTTGCCGGCCCGCGATGCGCATGCGCGGGCCGGCTTGGAGCGAAATCTCGCGTCTCGCGAGATGACGCGTATATGCGTGACTGTGCGCAGCGCTGCCACCTCCGGAACGCGAATCTGCGTTAGGCGGTCCGGAGGTGGTTAAACTAGGAAGGGGGGGCAAAAGAGTGAAAATAAGAGTCCAATTGCCCCCCGAAACAATGCCAGAACAGGTCAGAAGCACAGAGGTTAAGAAATGATAAGCTCAGCGTCCTCTCTACAAATGCCCGCAGTTTAGGTAAAAAAATCAATGAACTTGGGTCAATAATGGCATCTGAGAATGTAGATTTAGTGGCTGTTACGGAGACATGGTTTAATGAAAGAAATGACTGGGACATAACCATACAGGGTACTCTTTATACATAAGAGACAGAGAAGGCAAGAAAGGAGGAGGAGTGGCCCTGTATGTGAAAGATAGCATTAAATCTAACCTAATACAAGTTGGTGAGGCCAACATAGAGTCAGTTTGGGTTACGTTGCAGTTTGCTAACCATGCAGTAACTCGTGTAGGTGTGATATATAGACCACCTGGTCAAGTTAAAGAACTAGATGATCTACTAGTTGAAGAAATAGCTAAAATGACAATGAAAGGAGAAGTTATCATTATGGGAGTGTCACAGAACCATGAACCAGACGTACAACAAGAGATAAGTGAAAATAAGAAGGCTTTATTGAAAATAAAGCTGTAAAGCAAAAGTCCAAACGAATGGTGAAACCGAAGCAGAGTCTTTGAGAGGCCAGAGATCAGGAACCAGAAGGGTAGTCAGACGAAACCAGGATCAGGAACCAGCAGGGTAGTCAGACGAAGCCAGGATCAGGAACCAGCAGGGTAGTCAGACGAAGCCAGGATCAGGAACCAGAAGCAGCAGCAGTCTTAGAAGCATGTGAACACAGGAGGACCAAGCAAGGAACTGAAGCCACAGACCTCCTATATATATGAGCAGGCATCCAGCTCCTCCCAGTGGGAAGGAGGAGCTGCAGGGTGGAAGGCTACAAGAAACCCAGAAACCAAGATGGCCGCCAGCACATGTCAAACGAAGGAGAACAGCAAGAAGGTAAGACCATGACAGGGAGATTTCAATCTTCCAGATATAAACTGGAAAACCAAAATAGCAAGTTCTACCAGGAGTACAGATATTCTAAATTCCCTACTGGGGTTATCTCTACAACAAGTGGTTGAGGAGCCAACCCGGAGGGAGGCCATTTTGGATTTGGTATTCACAAATGGGGATTCGGTATATGATGTCATTGTAGGCGAAACCTTGGGATCTAGTGATCACCAGTCAGTGTGGTTTAATATAAGAACTGTGAAAGAGTCCCACCACACAAAAACAAAAGTTTTAAATTTTAGAAAAACAGACTTTTCAAAAATGAAATTAGTCATAAATGAGTCCTTATCAGACTGGAACGGATTACATGGAGTCCAGGAGAAATGGCACTACTTAAAAGGTGCATTATTGAAGGCAACAGAAAATTGCATTAGACTTGTCAGTACAAGCAAAAAAAGGAAGAGACCACTGTGGTACTCAGCAGAAGTGGCCCAAATCATTAAAAATAAAAAGCTAGCATTTTGTAATTATAAAAAAAACCAGAGCAATGAAGATAAGGAAATCTACAAGATTAGGCAGAGAGAGGCCAAGCAAGTTATAAGAACTTCTAAAGCGCAGGCAGAAGAAAAACTAGCTCAGTCTATGAAAAAAGGGGACAAGACATTCTTCAGATATATAAATGAAAAAAGGAAATTAAAACAAGGAATAACTAAATTAAAAACAAAGGACGGAAGGTATATAGAAAAGAATAAAGGGCTAGCCGACTGTCTTAATGAATACTTCTGTTCAGTTTTTACAAAAGAAAAGGAGAAGGACCTCCACTAGAAAGGATGACTAATAAATCATTTGATGCATGTATCTTTACAGAGGAAGATGTTCTAAGTTTGCTGTCTAAGGTGAAGACAAATAAGTCACAGGGGCCTGATGAGATACACCCAAAATTATTAAAAGAGCTTAGTGGTGAGCTGGCAAAACCGCTAACAGATTTATTTAACCAATCATTAGTAACAGGAGTCGTCCCGGAAGATTGGAATTGGCAAATGTCGTGCCCATTCACAAGAAAGGTAGTAGGGAGGAATCGAGCAACTATAGACCAGTGAGTCTGACATCAATTGTAGGCAAATTAATGGAAACCCTATTAAAGGATAGGATTGTGGAACATCTAAAATCCCATGGATTGCAAGATGAAAAACAACATGGGTTTACTTCAGGGAGATCATGTCAAACTTCTTCAGGGAGATCATGTTTTGACTGGGTGACTAAAATAATAGACGGTGGAGGTGCAGTAGACATCGCATATCTAGATTTTAGTAAGGCTTTTGACACTGTCCCACATAGAAGACTTATCAATAAACTGCAGTCATTGAGCATGGACTCCCATATTGTTGAGTGGATTAGGCAGTGGCTGAGTGACAGACAGCAGAGGGTTGTAGTCAATGGAGAACATTCAAAACACGGTCATGTTACCAGTGGGGTTCCACAGGGATCTGTACTGGGACCAATTTTGTTTAATATCTTCATAAGTGATATTGCAAAAGGCCTCGATGGTAAGGTTTGTCTTTTTGCTGATGACACAAAGATATGTAACAGGGTTGATGTTCCTGGAGGGAAACGCCAAATGGAAAAGGATTTAGGAAAACTAGAAGAATGGTCAGAACTCTGGCAACTGAAATTTAATGTGGATAAGTGCAAGATAATGCACCTGGGGCGTAAAAACCCAAGGGCAGAATATAGAATATTTGACACAGTCCTGACCTCAGTATCTGAGGAAGGGATTTAGGAGTAATTATTTCAGAAGACTAAAGGTGGGAAGACAATGTAATAGAGCAGCACGAAATGCCAGCAGAATGCTTGGATGTATAGGGAGAGGTATAAGCAGTAGAAAGAGTGAAGTGCTTATGCGCTGTACAGAACACTGGTGAGACCTCACTTGGAGTATTGTGCGCAGTACTAGAGGCCATATCTCCAGAAGGATATAGATACTCTAGAGAGAGTTCAGAGAAGAGCTACTAAACTAGTACATGGATTGCAGGATAAAACTTACCAGGAAAGGTTAAAGGACCTTAACATGTATAGCTTGGAAGAAAGAAGAGACAGAGGGGATATGATAGAAACTTTTAAATACATAAAGGGAATCAACTCGGTAAAGGAGGAGAGCATATTTAAAAGAAGAAAAACTACCACAAGAGGACACAGTTTTAAATTAGAGGGGCAAAGGTTTAAAAGTAATATAAGGAAGTATTACTTTACTGAGAGAGTAGTGGATGCATGGAAAAGCCTTCCGGCAGAAGTGCTATGTTTCTATGTTTCTATGTTCAACTCACGCATCGCATCCGCGCGGAATACTCTCCCGTGTGAAAGGGGCCTTACAGTTTATTCTACTGTCCATATTGAAGTAATGTTCACAATGGAGTAGAGCAAAATAGTTATCAGGTGAAGTCTATTTCAAATGTATAGCCACTGGCACAGAGACATGGGTGATTGAACCTCTACTCAGGGTTCGGATTGTGTGATATCTTAACTTTGACAAGTTGTATAGAAATTGTAATCTATGAATTCTCATTCATATAGGCTGACATTGTGCTGTGTGGATTCTGAAATTATAAACAATTGTATTATATGAAATCTGCAAACAGGGAGCAATTATTGGTAAATTTTTCTATACCAACTCACTAATCACCAACAGCTTCATATTTTTCTTCTTAATGCCATCTTGTCTGAGAATTGAGAAATAAAGGTGCTAAATCATGCCTGGTGCCCATGTTTAACCCTTTAAGGACTCAGCCCTATTTCACCTTAAAGGGCTTCTGTCACCCCATTTTTTTTTTTTCTTTACTAATAATCCCTACACTGCGATCTCATCATACATAAGCTAATTAATGATTTTCGTTCAGTAGAATTTGTTAAAAATCGATTTTTATAATATGTAAATTACCTTGCTACCAGCAAGTAGGGCGGCTACTTGCTGGTAGCAGCCGCATCCTCCGATGGTAATGACGCCCCCTCTGCTTGTTGATTGACAGGGCCAGGGAACGGAATCGTTCTTTGCTGGCCCTGCCTGTTTTGATTCAATATCTGGCACCTGCGCCGCGGCCGTACCTCTCTTCAATCTGCGCAGGCGCACTGAGAAGCGGCCACTCACTCGGCCGCTCCATCCTCAATGCGCCTGCGCCGATGACGTCACATCTACACCCGGCGCAGGCGCATTGAGGAGCGAGCGGCCGAGTGAGTGGCCGCCTCTCAGTGCGCCTGCACAGATTGAAGAGAGGTACGGCCGCGGCGCAGGCGCCAGATATTGAATCAAAACAGGCAGGGCCAGCACAGAACGATTCCGTTCCCTGGCCCTGTCAATCAACAAGCAGATGGGGCGTCATTACCATCGGAGGATGCGGCTGCTACCAGCAAGTAGCCGCCCTACTTGCTGGTAGCAAGGTAATTTACATATTATAAAAATCGATTTTTAACAAATTCTACTGAACGAAAATCATTAATTAGCTTATGTATGATGAGATCGCAGTGTAGGGATTATTAGTAAAGGAAAAAAACCCTCAATTTTTAGGAACCAATTCAGGTCTGAAGTCACTTTGCGAGGCTTACATAATAGAAACCATCCAAAAATGACCCCATTCTATAAACTACACCCCTCAAGGTATTCAAAACTGATTTTACAAACTTTGTTAACCCTTTAGGTGTTCCACAAGAATTAATGGAAAATAGAGATACAATTTCAAAATTTCACTTTTTTGGCAGATTTTCCATTTTAATAATTTTTTTTACAGTTACAAAGCAAGGGTTAACAGCCAAACCAAATTCAATATTTATGGCCCTGATTCTGTAGTTTACAGAAACACCCCATATGTGGTCGTAAACCGCTGTACGGGCACACAGCAGGGCGCAGAAGGAAAGGAATGCCATACGGTTTTTGGAAGGCAGGTTTTGCTCGACTGTTTTTTTTTACACCATGTCCTATTTGAAGCCCCCCTGATGCACCCCTAGAGTAGAAACTCAATTAAAATGACCCCATCTAAGAAACTACACCCCTCAAGGTATTCAAAACTGATTTTACAAACGTCGTTAGCCCTTTAGGTGTTCCACAAGAATTAATGGAAAATAGAGATACAATTTCAAAATTTCACTTTTTTGGCAGATTTTCCATTTTAATCATTTTTTTCCAGTTACAAAGCAAGGGAGGGTAGCCATGGACCAAGGTGCAGATGTACAGCAGTCCTTATTGAAGGCAAGGGAGGAATATAACCGCCACCTGCAGGATAAATGTCAACAGAAGATCTTTTTTGCAGGGCAAAAACTGTTTTGTGAGGCCGGAAAACCAGGGAGATTATTAGCTTCCCTGATTAAAAACCAGCAAACGACTACAATAATTAAAAACATTAGATTGTGTAAAGGAAATATATGTACAGACAGAGCTGATATAGAACAAGAATTTGTCAGTTATTTTGCTACATTATATAGATCAGAGTTAAGGGATCGACATATTGACCATGGGACATTCTTAGATAGGATTAATCTCCCCTCCCTCTCTCAGGAGGATCGATTGATGCTGGAGACTCCTCTCCAACTGACGGAGATGAAATAAGCATTGAAAGAAACTAGAAGTAACTCCTCGCCAGGGGTGGATGGCCTTCCTTTTGAATTATACCGGCGGTATAGTGATGTGTTGTTACCTCGCCTGCTGCAGGTATTAAATGTGTCTTGGAAGGAGGGCCATTTACCCGCATCAATGACTGAAGCTATTATCACATTGGTCCTAAAAAAAGGGAAAAGTGAATTGGAGATGGGGTCATATAGACCCATCTCCTTACTTAACACGGATTACAAAATTGGTGTTAAGGCACTTGCTAATAGACTTAAGAAGGTAGTAGCGAATAATTCATCTAGATCAAACAGGTTTTATACCAAAGCGTTAAGCTCAGGCCAATATCCAAAGAACTTTAATGAACATCCACCAGGGAGAGGGAGAGGACCGCTCCATCCTGTCTTTAGACGCAGCCAAGGCTTTTGACAGGATGGAGTGGGAGTTTTTATGGGAAACAATGTATAGGATGAATTTTGGTCCGAACTTTGTTAAATGGGCAAAACTGTTGTATGAATCGCCTAGGGCAAGGGTAAATGTGAGTGGCTCGTTGTCGGCTTCCTTTGAGTTACAACGGGGTACTAGACAGTGTTGTCCCTTATCCCCTCTGTTATTTGCGATTTTTTTTGGAGCCCCTGGCATGCCGAATTAGACAGGACACGCATATTTTTGGCTTTGGATGCCAGGATCTGCAGGACAAAATCAGCTTATATGCCGATGATGTCCTTATATACTTAAGAGATGGATATCTAGCCTTGCCCTATGTGATGCAGATAATAAATGAATTCGGCGTCTTCTCGGGATATGAAGTGAACTGGCAGAAATCAGCTTTGCTCACATTAAAAAAAACACCTCCAGTTAGTGTTGGGTAGGTCAGATGCTTAAGGTTAACAGACTCACTGGAATACTTAGGGGTTTGGATTAGCCCTATGGTAAAGCAGTATACCAAATTGAATATTATCCCATTAATATAAAAAAAAAAATTAATATATGTATGGCAAAAATTGACACTGGGGCAGGCGGATAGAATTGCTTTAATTAAAATGGTTCTCCTCCTGCAGATATTATACCAATTGATTCCCTGCCCGATTTGGATTGAAGACGTACATTTCAAATCTCTAGAGAGAGTGTTCAATGAATTAATATGGGGCAGGAAAAGAGTACGTATTAAACAGAACTATCTGTGGTTAGCTGAGGAGAATGGTGGTCTGTCCCTCCCTTGCCTACGGGGTAATTTTTTGGCCTCGCAAATACAGTAGTACATCTCTGCAGCTTTTTCTACATTCTCTAAACTTCTTGGAAATTATGGGGGGCCCCAGCGGGACATATTCAGTATCTTAGAAACTGGATATATGGGTAAGATGGGGAAAAAACGATTCTTAGGAATCACACATATATTTAAATTCACCCCTTTACGGTATAATGAGCACTTTAATGAATTTAATAAAATGGAGGATAGTGAATTCTGGGAAAGAAAAGGACTAACTAGGGTTGAGCAACTGATACACAACGGGGGAATTAGGACCTCAGACGATATACTTGGGCACAGAGAAATTAAAATGTTAGACAGGTATAAATACGTTCAGATTAAGCACGCATATATGAGCACTAAAGATAAAGAGGTGTTATATGAGCAGAAATAGCCAAATTGAATAAGTTTAGAAGTGAGGGAAAGTGGGGTCAGGATATTGGTAAACACAAAACACTAAAATGGGAACTAATCTATAGAAATGTTCGGAAAATCTCTATATCCGGGAATCACAGGTTAATTCAGTTTAGGATTCTACACCATCTATATTATACACCAACCTCTCTCTCGCGGTTTTATAAGGATGCTTCAGATAGGTGCCGTAGGTGTCAGGCCCAAGGTGCAGATTTCATACATCTGGTTTGGGCATGCCCTCTAATCCAGGATTTTTGGAGTAAGGTCCTTTCTCAGCTGCGCAGATGTTCTTCGTGTGATGCGGAGATAGATATAACAATTGCGGTCTTAGGCACCTCTGTATATAATGAACAGGGATGGGAAAATCTGCTCTGGATGAAGTCACTTATGTTGGCCAGGGTAATAATTGCTAGGAACTGGGGATCAAAGGACCCCTTGCTGATATCGGAATGCCACCACCTGGTTGACAGAGTGAGGAAATATGAAAAAATTGCTATTTATAATAAGAGTCAGAAAGCTAGATGGGATAGAATTTGGTTGACATGGTCGTAAGGTCTAATGCTGCAGTGGATGTGCCCCCAGACAACGATTAGGAGGTTGGGGGCACATTAGGAGGGAGGGGGGGGGAATGGGATAATTTTTAATTTTTTTTTGTGTGTAGCACTCATGACAGGAAAATGTATGTAAAAGGTGTATATCTTATATTGTAATTTTGTAACATCATGTTTGTTAAAAATCTTATGTTTTGAAAGAAAAAAAAATTAAATTAATAAAAAAACAAAAACAAAGCAAGGGTTAACAGCCAAACCAAACTCAATATTTATAGCCTTGATTCTGTAGTTTACAGAAACTCCCCATATATGGTCGTAAACTGCTGTACGGGCACACGGCAGGGCGCAGAAGGAAAGGAATCCCATATGGTTTTTGGAAGGCAGGTTTTGCTAAACTGGTTTTTTTGACACCATGTCCCATTTAAAGCCCCCCTGATGCACCCCTAGAGTAGAAACTCCATATAAGTGACCCCATCTAAGAAACTACACCCCTCAAGGTATTCAAAACTGATTTTACAAACGTCGTTAACCCTTTAGGTGTTCCATAAGAATTAATGGAAAATTGAGATACAATTTCAAAATTTCACTTTTTTGGCAGATTTTCCATTTTAATAATTTTTTTCCAGTTACAAAGCAAGGGTTAACAGCCAAACCAAACTCAATATTTATAGCCCTGATTCTGTAGTTTACAGAAACACCCCATATATGGTCGTAAACCACTGTATGGGCACATGGCAGGGCACAGAAGGAAAGGAATCCCATACGGTTTTTGGAAGGCAGGTTTTGCTGGAAACTACACCCCTCAAGGTATTCAAAACAGATTTTACAAACATCATTAACCCTTTAGGTGTTCCACAAGAGTTATTGGCAAATGGAGATGAAATTTCAGAATTTAAATTTTTGGGCAAATTTTCCATTTTTATCAATTTTTCCCAGTAACAAAGCAAGAGTTAACAGCCAAAAAAAACTCAATATTTATGGCCCTGATTCTGTAGTTTACAGAAACACCCCATATGTGGTCGTAAACTGCTGTACGGGCACACGGCAGGGTGCAGAAGGAAAGGAATGCCATACGGTTTTTGGAAGGCAGATTTTGCTGGACTGTTTTATTTTACACCATGTCCCATATGAAGCCCCCCTGATGCACCCCTAGAGTAGAAACTACATATGATTTTTGGTTGCTCTATATTACACTTTTTGTGAGGCAAGGTAACAAGAAATAGCTGTTTTGGCACCGTTTTTATTTTTTGTTATTTACAACATTCATCTGACAGGTTAGTTCATGTGAAATTTGTATAGACCAGGTTGTCACGGATGCGGTGATACCTAATATGTATACTTTTTTTTTATTTATGTAAGTTTTACACAATGATTTCTTTTTTGAAAAAAAAAACCCATGTTTTAGTGTTTCCATAGTCTGAGAGCCATAGTTTTTTCAGTTTTTCGGCGATTATCTTAGGTAGGGTCTCATTTTTTGTGGGATGAGATGACTGTTTGATTGGCACTATTTTGGGGTGCATATGACTTTTTGATCGCTTGCTATTACACTTTTTGTGATGTAAGGTGACAAAAAATGGTTTATTTAGCACAGTTTTTATTTTTTATTTTTTATGGTGTTCATCTGAGGGGTTATGTCATGTGATATTTTTATAGAGCCGGTCGATACGAACGCGGCGATACCAAATATGTATACTTTTTTTTATTTATGTAAATTTTACACAATAACAGCTTTTTTAAAACAAAAAAAATCATGTTTTAGTGTCTCCATATTCTGAGCCATATTTTTTTTTATTTTTTTGGAGATTGTCTCAGGTAGGGGCTAATTTTTTATGGGATGAGGTGACGGTTAGATTGGTACTATTTTGGTGGGCAAACGCCTTTTTGATCGCTTGCTGTTGTACTTTTTGTGATGTAAGGTGACAAAAAAATTGTTTATTTAGCACAGTTTTCATTTTTTATTTTTGTGTTCATCTGAGGGGTTAGGTCATGTGATATGTTTATAGAGCCGGTCGATACAGAAGCGGCGATACCTAATATGTATACTTTTTTTTCCCTATTTTTTACCAATTTTTTTTTAACTTTATTTGTGAAAAAATGCAGTTTTTGTTTATTTTTACTTGAAACTTTTAATTTTTTGCGGGGAAAACTTTATTTTTTCAACTTTTTTTTCACTTTATTTTTTGTCCCACTTTGGGACTTGAACTTTTGGGGGTCTGATCCTTTACAATTAGAGATGAGCGAACTTCTGTTTTAAGTTCGGCGTCTAAAGTTCGGCTTCCGGTTAGCGGAGGATCCCGATATGGATTCCGAATTCCGTTGTGGTCCGTGGTAGCTGAATCAATAATGACCATTTTTGATTCCGCTACCACGGACCACAACGGAATTCGGAATCCATATCGGGATCCTCCGCTAACCGGAAGCCGAACTTTAGACGCCGAACTTAAAACAGAAGTTCGCTCATCTCTATTTACAATGCATTCCAATACTTCTGTATTGGAATGCATTGGCTGTATGAGTAATACTGTGTGTATTACTTCTACAGCTTCCGGTCTGTGAGGCTCGTCACCGGAAGGCAGCGCGATGCCTTCCTTAGACATCGCGTTGCCTTCCATGCCATCGGGTCCCCCCCACAGCCCCATGGGGACCCGATGGCACCACCGCCGCCGCAACTTAGAAAAGCCTCAAACCGCAGGTCTGTATTGACCTGTGGTTTGCGGCGATCGCCGACGGGGGGGTCAGAGGACCCCCCCCCCCCCGCGCATTTAGCCGAGGTGCCTGCTCACCGGGCGGCGGTGATCGGAACAACACAACAACACATGACGTACCGGTACGTCATGGGTCCTTAAGGACTCGGGAACCATGCCGTACCGATACGTCATGGGTCCCTAAGGGGTTAAAGGGAACCTGTCACTGGGATTTTGTGTATAGAGCTACGGATATAGGTTGCTAGATGGCCGCTAGCACATCCGCAATACCCAGTCCCCATAGCTCTGTGTGCTTTTTTTGTGTATAAAAAACGATTTGATACATATGCAAATTAACCTGAGATGAGTCAGGGATTGAAAATATGACTCTTCTCTGGTCACACAAGTAAGATATGTGTCACCGCCAGTTCTCTGAGAAGGTCTGGCAGACGTTCTTCTGTACCTCTTGCATGATGTTCTTTGTTTTGGTTTCACTTTGTCATCTCCTTTCCTTCTCCCAGCTGTCACCTATTTACACTAATTGCCTCCCTTTATATTCCCTCCCATACTGCCTCCCTTTGCGGTTTATACTACTTCCTGGATTGAAGTGTTCACTGCTGGAGACCTCTGTTACTGCTTGTTTAGATAAGTCCTTTCATGTATTGTGTTTCCTTGCTGGCTTGATTCTAGGTGACGCTGACTCCCTCCGTATTAAGTGCAGAGAGCCGGTGGTCGTGTCCCCTCACTATTATAGGGTTTTCAGGTGTCACACAGTCAAGGTACGAGGGCATGTAATCGTCTACCTCTGAGACCCTTGTATGTGCTTAGCAGTCAGGGTGAGCTCTTAGGGTTTTATAGGGGTCACCTTTATGCTCCTTAGTTTGGGATCAAGCCAGTCGGATGTTTATCCATAACTTCCAGCTATCTGAAACATCATTCGTGACAATATGACTCTTTTATGTTAATTTGCATATGTATAAAATAGTTTTTTTACACAATAAAAGCACACAGAGCTATGGGGACTGGGTATTGCGGATGTGCTAGAGGCCATCTAGCAACCCATGTCCTCAGCTCTATACCCAAAATCCCGGTGACAGGTTCCCTCTAACCAATGTCTTAGCAGTTTCTGACAGAAAACTAAAAAAGATGTGTTAATTTCATTGAGTTACCCCTTTTTCCCCAGCATCGGTCATAGAGATCTGGGACCGACAGGGGATAGATTATTTCAGTTTGGTGTCACAATACAAGATTTAATTTTCAGTGTCAATGACACAGGAGAACAAAATTAGAAATAGCTTCTCTATCACACCTTGTGATCAGATTAAAAGGTAAAAAAATGTTGGCAATTCATTAAAACATGAATGTGCACAACTAATGGAAAAACTTCTTATGCATTTCAAACCTCTTGGGTCCTAATCGTAGTATGATTGAGATGACAAAGGTGTTTAAAATGCTTCTGGGAGTTTTACCTTTTAAGATTATCACAAGGAGTGCTGGAGAACCTATTTCTCTTTTTGTTGAAGGGGTTTGACCACTATCTGGTTACAGTCGACCAATGTGTTTGTAAGATGATTATATGGTACTTACTAATATGGCTTTTGTTTTGGCCTTTGTGCCATTTTATATATTTCATAGGTTAATGCAACCTTGTTTGCCAAGTCTTTTGTGTTGTCCATGCAAAGGTCCTGTCCATAAAATGGCTGCTGATAGAGGATCATGTGACCCGGCAAATCACCTCCATATGATGTCTCCTCCATTCAAATACACTGCACCTGTCATTTGCACTTGGACTGTAGGAATTTTAGAATGGCCATCTTATGGACAGGACCTCTATGTGGACAGCACTAAAGATTTGCCTAACAAGGGGACATAGTTTATGAAAAATAGCAAACGGCACAGAATATCAACAAAGGCTATTAGTGCCATATTTCATCTTATATACACATTGGTCACAAGTAGCCAGAAAGTAGCCAACACCTTTAGCCTATTTCTGTCACGGGACAGTGTTGGAGGATAACTCCACACCGACCACAAGAGGGAAGGGAAAAGGTACTAGGCCTGGAAACTAGCGAAAGGGGGAAAGGTCACCAACTAGTGAATCCCTAACCTGAGCCTTGACTACTATAAGTATGAACAGACCTTGATGGTAGGAATCGTCATATGCTGGAACCTAGGGCCCTATCTGACCCTTAAGGGCCCTGGAAATAGTGTCAGGACAAGAGATGACCTGTTCCTTCCCAGCTGAAGGAACAGGTGACTCCCTCAGGCCTAATACCAAAAGGTAGGGGAAAACCACGAACAAGAAATAGGGAAAAGACACTTAGAGGGGTTGTCAGGGTTCAGAGCTGAACCCGGGCATACCCTTATTTTCACCCAGGCAGCCCCCCTGAGGCTAGCATTGGAGCATCTCATGCTCCAATGCGCTCCCTTGCTCTGCGCTAAATCGCACAGGGCAAGGACTCTTTTGTTTTCAATAACACACTGCCGGGCTGAAACTTCCGCCCGGCAGTGTGTTCGGTGACGTCACCAGCTCTGATGGGCAGGCTTTAGCGCTGCCCTAGCTGTTTTACTGGCTAGGGCAGCGCTAAATCCCGCCCATCAGTGCCGGTGACGTCACCGGGCTTCCTGGCAGCCCCATGGAGAGCCCCGGTACGTCATCAGATCTCAAAAAAATGCCTTTGCCCTGAGCGATTTAGTGCAGGGCAATGGAGAGCATCGGAGTATGAACTGCTCCGATGCTCAAGTCAGGGGGGCTGCCGGGGTGAAAATGGAGATTTGTCCGGGTTCAGCTCTGAACCTGGACAACCCCTTTAACTCCAAAATATACAGACGAGCAGGAACTCAGAGGAGACCCAGACACAAGCTCTTCACAACCAAAAGGAGCTATCAACCACATAGCATGATGGGTGAGGCCAGACTAAATAAAGGAGTAGGAATGACCACTTAAGCTACACCTGAGACCAGAGGTGTGGTCATACCCAGCAACAACACAGAAGAGTGAAACCAGAGAGGCTGTCAGATCACATCACATGTAGCCAGTCTCCTAGATCTTCTGACCCCTGTCACAGGAGAGACCGAGATAATTTCAGTGTCAGAGCCCAAGCATGGAGTGTCATAGTAGGCAGAGCAAAATAGGCTTATTAGCCATCTAATTTATTCAGGGAGGGCACATGTAGACATACATAGTAATACTACAGTCGTGGCCAAAAAATTTGAGAATTACATAAATATTGGAAATTGGAAAAGTTGCTGCTTAAATTTTTATAATAGCAATTTGCATATACTCCAGAATGTTATAAAGAGTGATCAGATGAATTTCATAGTCCTTCTTTGCCATGAAAATTAACTTAATCCCAAAAAAAACTCCACTGCATTTCATTGCTGTCATTAAAGGACCTGCTGAGATAATTTCAGTAATCGTCTTGTTAACTCAGGTGAGAATGTTGACGAGCACAAGGCTGGAGATCATTATGTCAGGCTGATTGGGTTAAAATGGCAGACTTTACATGTTAAAAGGAGGGTGATGCTTGAAATCATTGTTCTTCCGTTGTTAACCATGGTGACCTGCAAAGAAACGCGTGTAGCCATCATTGCGTTGCATAAAAATGGCTTCACAGGCAAGGATATTGTGGCTACTAAGATTGCACCTCAATCAACAATTTATAGGATCATCAAGAACTTCAAGGAAAGAGGTTCAATTCTTGTTAAGAAGGCTTCAGAGCGTCCAAGAAAGTCCAGCAAGCGCCAGGATCGTCTCCTAAAGAGGATTCAGCTGCGGGATCGGAGTGCCACCAGTGCAGAGCTTGCTCAGGAATGGCAGCAGGCAGGTGTGAGCGCATCTGCACGCACAGTGAGGCGAAGACTTTTGGAAGATGGCCTGGTGACAGGAAGGGCAGCAAAGAAGCCACTTCTCTCCAAAAAAAACATCAGGGACAGATTGATCTTCTGCAGAAAGTATGGTGAATGGACTGCTGAGCTGAGGACTGGGGCAAAGTCATATTCTCTGATGAACCATAAATAAAGAATGGTACCAAAACACCCTCCAACAGCAACTTCTTCCAACAATCCAACAATAGTTTGTTGAGGAACAATGCATTTTCCAGCACGATGGAGCACCGTGCCATAAGGCAAAAGTAATAACTAAGTGGCTCGGGGACCAAAACGTTGACATTTTGGGTCCATGGCCTGGAAACTCCCCAGATCTTAATCCCATTGAGAACTTGTGGTCAATCCTCAAGAGGCGGGTGGACAAACAAAAACCCACTAATTCTGACAAACTCCAAGAAGTGATTATGAAAGAATGGGTTGCTATTAGTCAGGAATTGGCCCAGAAGTTGATTGAGAGCATGCCCAGTCGAATTGCAGAGGTCCCGAAAAAGAAGGGCCAACACTGCAAATACTGACTCTTTGCATAAATGTCATGTAATTGTCGATAAAAGCCTTTGAAACGTATGAAGTGCGTGTAATTATATTTCACTACATCACAGAAACAACTGAAACAAAGATCTAAAAGCAGTTTAGCAGAAAACTTTGTGAAAACTAATATTTTTTAGAACATTAAAGGGGTTGACCCTTCAGGGATATCGATAGTATATTACTAGGATATGCCACATTATTTTCAGAACTCCCATAGCGGTGAATAGAAGGTGGCGGTGTGTGCGTGGCGACTCTCTGTTGACTTTGGGGATCCAGTTCAGGACATAGACAGGGGTCCCAGACATGAGATTTACTCCTATCTGACATTGATGGCATGAACTCATCTGACATGGGAGCTGCCCAGCTTGTCAGGGAGCAGAGGCATCAGACCAATCAGATACAGCTTTGACATCACATGCTCTCAGCCAGAGGGAGATTTAAACAGGCAGCTGCTGGCAAGGTGCCTATGATTGGTTTTCCAATCCTCACTAGTGTGTACTTTACTTTGGTTTCAATCTGTGGTACTATGACCCTGTCTGGTATTTGACTCTGTGTTTGTATCTTGTCTTTGTTCTCTTGTATCTGTCTAGTTTGGACTCTGGCCTGATTTTGACTTAGCTTTTGGATTCTGACCCAGTCCTGGTTATGCCTATTTATCATTACATTTATAATTTTCTCCATTTGTATTTTCCCTGATAAGGCCCAGCACCCAGTCAGGAAGGGACTGTCGTTCAGTTGTGATAGGGACAGTGGTGTGGGTGAGTTCAGTGCTTTACCATTTCCTACCATGAAATCATCATGGTCCCAGATAACCTCATTTTAATTTTAAAATTGTGTGTCTAGATGTGAGAATTGATTTGAAATGCTGGTGGTTTTTTTTCTTTTTTGTTTATTTTAAATGTAATTTTGTTGAGAAATTGACAGTTTTTATAAAAATTCACTATAAATCATGTTCTAGTTAGATGAATCATTTTATAATCCCATCCATTTTTTTTCAATGTGAAACAATGAACACATACGCAAATGATGTTCATGACACATTAAATATATACAAAAGGGATTCCTGTGTAACCTAATATATTACAGTTCGAAAGGAAGCGTCTCTATCAACTATTGGCACGCAATATAAAAACAAACTTTATGTTGTATCATTCTTTGTGTGTGTCACAGTGACACATTCATATTAGGTTTTTATATGGATCTAATCTTATTTTAGCTGTTATTCTTCATTTTTTAATTTCCTTCCAATGCTATATAATTTTATTGTGGAGGCTTTGTACTTTTCATTCCTTCATTACCTTGCCCTTCAGACACTATTTCGATTTGTGTTCTGCCTGACTGGATCCATGGCATAAGGCTTCTTCTTGACAGTAAGGCTGTAGAAACTCCAGTTTTATTGCCCATAACAAATAAAAGTTATCTTCCCTCTTTAAAGCTTATCTGTGACTCTGGGAGTCTACAAGTTCAACAACACGGTGTTGATAGAAAGCCATAATACAATTGAGCAGATGAGACAATTAGATTGTATCCATTTGTTTAAAGGATTTAAGGTCTCTTTACAGTCTTTTTGAGACTTGCTTGTTTTTTTTATATCCTAATACAGTGTCGGGAAGGGATAGACAAGCAAAATATAGTTTTCTTTAATACAAACGGGACTCTGCTGATTATTGGGGTGTACCAGTTTCTTTGCTGTTTTAGTAATATTTAAAGGGGTTGTCCTGTTTCAGGAAGAAACTGGACAGCACGTGCAATCCATTTACAATAAAGAATAGATTGTTTCTTACCCAACAAATCCTGCACCATTGCCCTAGTTCTTGCAGCAGGGTTTCTGTTCCCCTGGCTGCAGGAGTGATATCACATTGACAAGATGTGACTACTGCAGCCAATCACTGACCTTTTCATTGCACTGCTGAGGCCAGTCCGTGGGTGCAGCAGTTACACATTGTTAATGTGATGTCACCTCTGCAGTCAGGTAAAAACAACCCTGCCTTGAGAACTGGGGCAGAAGTGTGGGAGCTTTCAGGTAAGAAATAAATAATCTATATTTTAATGCAGATGGATCATATGTGTTGTTTAGTTTCCTCCAAAAACAGATAACCCTTTAAAGTATCGAATTTGCTACCATAATGTATCATTAAAATCTAAACAGGACATCAACAGAATACTATTTAAAAAAATTATACCTGACCAGGACCATCATCATGATAGTAAAGGTCCTACAGTCTGGGGTCTAACTAAAACACTCACTGTTTAGCTGCATTCCATCATTCTCAACATTTCCTACTTGTTAGAAGGGTCCCACATTTTGTACTCATTTTAACCAGACAGTAATACATATTCCTGTATTCTATTAAGATCTTTACTTTATTTTCAGTGTATGATTATGGGGGCTTGTGTGAGCTGGGTTTACCGGGTTGACAAATGTGTTATACAGCAGCCCCAAAAATGAAGTGAAAATGATGGCACTCACCAAAATCGTCCAAATCAGTCTTTATTCTTGAGCAACGGGGGGCATGAGACGCCACACAAGCATGGTAGTCAGCAACGGTCGTTTCACATTAAAACACTTTCTCAGGCCTTCAACGTCATGATGCAGATGTGTCATGCTTATATACCAGCACCTCTTAGTTGCCATATCAACATACAACTAATACAAAGTAACTGGATTATATATTAAAACAAGATCACACTTGTACACATATCTTAAAACAAATTTGGACTTATAAGAATAAACTCAAATCATTCTTATCAATTAAACCCAATGGACCCATAGCGTTGGCCCGTATAATCCAACTAGTTTCCTTGCACAACAAAAGCCTGTCTCTATTGCCCCCTGCAGATGGACTTGGGACTATTTCTATACCTGAAAATGTAAGTACCCTGGGGTCGCCTCTATGGGCTTTTCTAACATGTGTAATTAAACGAGGACAGCCCTTACTGGAACTAATTAAAATGTTCTCTTATCCTCTCAAGGAGGTTCCTTATTGTCTTCCCAATATAGAAGCGACCACAGGGACACATTAACAGGTATACCAAGAATCTACTTCTACATGTTATCAAATGGTCAACCTTATACTGTATACCTCCAAAACTAAGTACTTTGTATTGGGGATTGTTCATACAAAAGGAGCAACTACCGCACCGGCGATTCCCTTTCAGCAACATGATCTCAGGAGCTGACTACATTACCTTCTATGGGAGAGTTTCTAGATATGCTCTGTGACCTGTGCAGAAGTTATTGTGCAGGGAGAGGAATGTATACCCTATGACACAATCTATTATGAGTGTTGTGATCATGTGTTATCCATCAGAGGTGTTATCTGTCACTGTAATTCTGCCTGTGATGGTAATGAGACAACTGCTGAAAGTCATCTGTGTAGAACAGGTATTTTCAGCCTATGAGTCCTAGTGATAAATGTGGACACTACAAGATTCTAGAATTTTTTTAAACATAGAGAATTACATAGACTATTAGAAATAATAGCACCACAATTCTTAAAAAAATATGTTTAACATAAAAACTATAAATCATTTAAGAGGACACATTCTCTGTAGGATATTTTGGGTGATATTGCACCCGTCTAACGACCGTTAAAAATGGTATATGCTAGTGCAATATGACCTTTTGGGTTTAAAAAAAAAATCACTCAGCCGATCATGCTGGAAGCGTGCGGCGACATCATCACACTCAGCGCAGGTCATTTGGCAGGTCTTTTTCAAAGTTAGTGCTTTATTCTTTTTTCCCGTTCTTTCTAAGACAACTCCAGCCTTCCAACTCCAGGAAAAATGAATCGTTACCATGAAGTTCAAGGAAATTCGGCTTTGTGCCGAATTAAATTTTTTCTAAAATTTGGACTGAATTACAGTTCGGATGCTACTGTATAAAAGGTCCATCAATCTCTGTGCCAGATACCTATTGATGCATATCCTGTTGATGAATCTGCTTTAGGTGAAACACAGTAGAACCTCAGACTTGGATCTCGCATTTTATCAAATGATTTGAGCTCATTATACTGTGAAGCCCCACATCCTTTTTCTGACACATCTGGTACAGAGTATTGTGTTAGGCCATATGAGTTTGTCATATTTCTGCATACAATTAGTGTAAATAAATTACAATCCTCCCCCCATATTTTCACTTGTGACTGATGCTGCAATTACTGCAAAAAACAGACAATGCATTTCGGGTATTTCTTATCATCAATGTAAGGCAGAGGTTTAGTAAGCTTCCTCGACATGGGTGCTAGTTGTGAGTGGCAATGAGAAATACCGTAAGCAGCGCTACCTTGTGATTCTGCCTTTTGTATTGCTGTCCATCCATCATTGAACACTAGTGTTGAGTGAAGCAAAGCTTTCGAAGCGGAATTCAGTCCAAACTTCTATCCGCAACAACTCTGAATTTCCTCACACTTTGTGGTAATGATTAGCTTTTCCTAAAATAGCAGCTGCTCGTGTTACAAAGCAAAACGAAGTGTAGAGTGGAAACGTCGGGAAAAGCAAAATCACCCATAATGCCGTGCAGCCAGCCCTGTGATGTCACAGCCCTATAAAGCCCTCATCCTGTGCTGTCTATGCCATTGTCCTGTGAGCTGAACATAGGGACAGACATGGCAAGCGTTCATGCGTTAGCTACAGTGTAGTTGAAAACTATTAATAGAAGAATTCAATACTAATAAGATGGAAGCCTAGTGTGCCAACCAATACCATCCAGTCTGCACTCTTTAGGGGTGCCAGGTCTTAATGATTACCATCCTAATATTTTGCTGGCTTTACTCCCTAGAAAAGTCAGTAAAATGCAGAGAGAGGAGGAGCTGGATATTCCCGATTACATGTTCTCATCGATATTAGATGATGCATAAAACGAAGAAAAGCAGATGGAAGAAAAAGGGTTCTTGCCTGTAGGGCAGTAGAGCGCTGGGGTTGGAGAAGTGGGTATGCCAGCATATTGTGCCTCCACCTAATCAACTAAACCTCATACCTGCAACAGCCCCAGTTTAAAGGTGCCGTACGGCCATTAACAATGAAAACTGACTATACAGTGCGGTCTTCATTATTAAATGAAAGGCAGCTACAGGCTAATTGGCCACGCAGCATGGCTGCAACCCGCCCACAGCACACTCCATATGGCCGTACCCTAAGGCAGAGAGACCTGGATTTACCTGATTTATAGTGATTCATTCTGAATTAATTTGTGACAAACCAAATTTCTCAAAACTTCGGTCATCTCTACTGAACACCATTAAGCTGCATTCCTTCTATGAACACTAGAATAAAGACTATAATTGCTTTGCTTCAAAAGGAGCCAGGTTGTCATTAAGAAAAGAGAGTAGGTTTCACTTACATAAATTGCTTGTATTTTTATAATGCTGCTTGCTGCCTTGTATAGGTCGATCGTACTTCCTCACTAGTATTAATATACCCCTGCTGCACTAACAAAGCAGTGGCATTCACTTGAATAAATATCTGTGACTGTGTGTGAGACGATGGAGAGGATTTTAATCTATTCTTACGTCCCTTAATGCTTCTATGTTTCAGTCTGGTTCCTGATTTCTACTATTATTTTTTCTGCTTGTTTGCATCTAATATAGTTTATAGCTTGGTGTTCCTGCTGCTTAAAAAGCTATAAAAATTAAAGTAAAACAAAGCAAAATAAGGATATGGCAGTTAGTAAACACACAGCAGGTCCTAAAATGGTGTGGTTTCCAATTACTTTGTTTTAACCTGACTTTTGAAGTCTCTCTCACAACTCTCACTGGCACTTTTTATGCTTTCTTTAAAATACCAAAGCAATTCAGAGTAGAACTTTGTGAATTATAATTAGAGAGGAGCAAAGTTTTGAAAAATTAGATTTGGCAACTCCGCCAAAGTTTGCCAAGTAATTTGATAAGTTTCAAATTAACGTATGACAAATCGCTATAAATTAGGTATACCCAGGCCACTCTGCCTTCGGGTAGGGCCACATGGAGCAGCCATGCTGTGGGTGGGCTGCGGCCAAGCTGCAGTGAAGAAACGCGTGGCCAATTAGCCCGCAGATGCCTTTCATTTAATAATGAAGACCGCACTGTATAGTCGGTCTTCATTGTTAATGGTCGTAGGGGCTGTTTCTGGTATGGGGTTTGGCTGGTTAAGTGGGGGGAAAATATGCATATTATTGCTGTTCTTGCCTACAATCTCCTGCAGGTTATTGAACAGAAAACCCTGAATATTAATCAGCTCTGGCATACCCACTTATCCAACCACAGTGCTGTCCTGCCCTACAGGTAGGAGCCCTTCTTCTGTCATCTGATTCAAACCCAAAACTCCAGTGCTAACCACTGAGCCACTATGCTGCCAATAAAGAGCTCTCATAAATTTAAAGGGTTTCTGTCACCAGATTTAACCCTATTATGCTAGCTAACATTAGCAATGTGCTAATGTCAGCTAAACCTAACTAGTAGTGATGAGCGAGCACCAAAGTATTCGGGTGTTCGGCCCTAACACGATGCTATATTTGTGTGCTCGGCCGAGCCCCCAAGTATAATGGAAGTCATTGGGAGACAACCAGGCACCCCCTGCTCGGAAGAGAAGAGGGTGTCTGGTTCAAAAAAAAAAAGGTTAGAAATTGATAGAAACCCCATGAAAATGGTTTGGAAACAGCATTAAGAGGATAGCTGGATGCGTCTTAGACTCCTATTATGTACAACATTCAATAGACAACCACACAAAGGCTATATATGACAAAACTGTGTAGAAAGGTTATTGAATATTTGTCACGGATGAAGTTGCAGATAGCTGGAAGTTATGAATAAACGTCCGACTGGCTTGATCCAAAACTAAGGAGCATATAGGTGACATCTATAAAACCCTAAGAGCTCACCCTGACTGCTAAGCACATACAAGGGTCTCAAAGGTAGACGATTGTATGCCCCCGTACCTAAGACATTGTGACACCTGAAACCCTATAATAGTGAGGGGACACGACCACCGGCTCCCTGCACTTCATACGGAGGGAGTCAGGGTCACCTAGAATCAAGCCAGCAAGGAAACACATTACATGAAAGGACTTATCTGAACAAGCAGCAGCAGAAGACTCCAGCAGTGATCACTTCAATACAGGAAGTAGTATAAACCGCAAAGTGAGGCAGTATGGGAGGGAATATAAAGGAAAGAGGATTAGTCTAAATAGGTGACACCTGGAAGAAGAAAATGAGATGATAAAGTGAAACCAAAACAAAGAACATCATGCAAGAGGTAGAGAAATACGTCTATCAGACCTTCTCACAGAAGTGGCGGTGACAGTACCCCTCCCTCTATGGGTGGACTCAGAACCCACCTTCTCAGGATGAGACCTATGGAAAGCCTTGATGAGACGAGTGGCCTTAATGTCCGCCACTGGGACCCACATCCTCTCCTCAGGACCATAACCCTCCCAATGAACAAGGTACTGGAGGGAACCGCGGACAATGCGAGAACATAAAGGAAAGAGGATTAGTCTAAAAAGGTGACACCTGGGAGAAAAAAATGAGATGAGAAAGTGAAACCAAAACAAAGAACATCATGCAAGAGGTAGAGAAGGACGTCTGTCAGACCTTCTCACAGAAGTGGCGGTGACAATATTATGTTAGGACAATCGGAAAACTTTTTTGTCGCCCTAATGATATTGATCTAGGTGTGCAGGTCCACCCAAGCCATCCAACAGATAAAAAATAACTTTGAGGTTTACTGGTACTCAGTCAGATGAGAGCTGGTTTGGAATATCTCATAGTGCACAAGGCTGCCGTTGTAAGGTATGCTGGCTGTCATCGGTCTGATGGATGGATGGATGGATAGATGGATGGCTTGTACATACCTGGCTTTTGGCATATAGCCTTTGTGTGGCAGTCCAGAGGAACAACATACACACAATTAATGAAAACGTAACCCCACCAAAAAATTATATCCACTAAAAAGGGGATGGGGTGAGGGATATACTCATGTGTCCCGACGCGTTTCTTCAGAGGATGCCCCAGGATTCATCTGGGGACAAGGGGAAATTACTGCAGTCAGAGTATGGCTGAGTATTTTTGTTTGGCAGTGGTCGGCGTATGGCTCTGAGTCCACCATAAAGCTGTGACCCAGGGTGGTGGTGTCCGCATTGGTTTTGGACCCCGTCCCGTGGACACATTCTGTAGGGCGGACCAGGACAAGCAGGGAGGCAATAGGGCTAGCTGATTTGATTTGACACAGTCGCGCCCGGCCTGCCACTTTTGGTCCAGCCCACCACCCACATCTTGTTTGCTACGTAACTGGTTTTCCATTATACCAGTCTGTGTGTGTATATGTCTTACTCGTTGTTTGTCTGTAGGGGCCGTCTTTTATCTCCTATTATTTAATAAAAGTGACATTTTACTTAGTTTACTGCCCCTCATAGTTTTTCCTTGTTGTCTATTGTATGTCGTACATAATAGGAGTCTAAGACACATCCAGCTATCCTCTTAATGCTGTTGCCAAACCATTTTCATGGGGTTTCCATCAATTTCTAACCTTTTTATTATGAACCAGACACCCTCTTCTCTTCTGAACAGGGGGTGCCTGGGGTTCTCCCATTGACTTCCATTGTATTAAATTTTATTCGAGCACCCAAATTATTCGGCCTAGCATAGCGAGGCTGGAGCCGAACAGCAGTTCGGCCAAGCATGCTCGCTCATCACTACTAACTAGCCTATTCCTACTTTTATTTATGCCCTGTTACTCCAGATATCTAATTTTTATAATATGCTAGATAGCCTCTATGAGCAGGGGGGGCATTGTTCCTGCTCCTAGAGGCTTCGTTCTCCCACCTTTGTCGCCTCCCTCCAAGTCCTGATTGACAGGGCCAGGTAGCGCTCGCATTTGTTTGCCAGCCCTGTGCTCTGGTGAAATCTCGCACCATTCAGTATTCGGCGCAGGCACGGTGAGGAAGCTTGCAGCCTGCGAGCTTCTTTCCCTTACCGCACCTGCGCTGAATGCTGAACGGTGCGAAATTTCACCAGAGCACAGGACTGGCAGACAGATGTGAGCACTGCCTGGCCCTGTCAATCAGGACTTGGAGGTCGGTGACAAAGATGGGAGAACGGAGACTCTAGGAGCAGGAACAATGCCCCAGCTGCTCCTAGAGGCAAATTAGCATATTATAAAAGTTAGATTTCTGGCGTAACTCGGGCATAGATAAAATTAGGAATAGGCTAATGTCAGCTAGCTTAATAGGGTTAAATCTGGTGACAGAATCCCTTTAAGGCTCAGGCTCCACAGTGGAAATACAGATTATTTTGACAAAGAACCCCATAGAGGATCAGCAGAAATGGTTATCCACAAATTCACATAGCAGTCTACTTGCAATTGCACAGGATAATGATCATGGTGCATATTATTACTTTTCAACCTGGATCCATTCAGTTGTACACCTGTACATCGCATTAGCAGGGGCAAGTAAAAAGAAAATATCCTTGCCACTGCATGCATACATGGATGTGGCTATGGTGTATTTTGTACATATATAGACAGTAGGGTCAGTGACACAGAAGGTAATTTACAAATGGTAGAAAGGCATTGGTAGACCAAAAGTGGGGTGGAGTTGAGGGTAAATGAGCAGCAGCAGGTGATTTAGATTATAGAAAACTGATTTTTCAAGTGGAGTTGCAATGGCACCACATTGGCCCATGAACTCTCATTGCTGCTAAGCCCCATTACGAATGAATAAAAAGCTACAGTGGAATAACCAAACCCAGCTTATGAACAAAAATATTGATGTCTCAGCCAAATACTGATTTTATACAACCCCTTTGGGGTTAGGGTAGAGCCCTCTTGATTTAGAACTACAGTAGCATGCCCTAATCCTTGTCAGGAAATTTCACTGCTGTGCTTTTTTTTTTGCCAGACAATATTATCTACCTAGTGCTGTTTTTGTTTAATTTTCTTGAACAAGCAGCACCGACAGTCAATTCTTATCTTGATCTCATTATAGCATTGCAATAAGGGGCTCTGAAGATAATTAGGTATGTTCTTGCTGTTAGGTAGCAGCATGCATCGTATGATAGAAAGATGCTTGTTCTATCTGCACAAAACAAAAAGGTATCAAAAACTTTACTGTAAAGTTCTTAAGCTGGATTTCTTGTAAGAAATGTACCAGAAAATTACAAATATAATTTTTTAACATAATCACTTTTTACAAAAAATTTGCAGCACAAAAGTTTTACACCTTGATTTTGAGATGTGATGTGAAAGAATACAAAAACAAGGTATTTTCTAATACAGAATGAATAAGCCATGCTACAGATGAGTACACAGAGGGCCTTTTACAAGCTAGAAGTACAATAGCTTATTGGTGAGTAATAAAAGAAGTACAGTGGTCCCTGAAGTTACATTATTACTTTGTTCCAGGATGATACCAATATGAGTTGAAAATATTACAACTTGACATCATAACTCTATTGAGACCTGGTAATTGTTTCCAAAGCCCCAAAATAAGAGAAAATGAAGATTAACGAAAATTAAGCAGCTAATTAGTATCAATAAAGCAAGCCCTTTCATATAATAGTGAATTATAGCCTTCAGGAGTTAAATCTGACGGACAGGAGCTTCTTCAAGGTTCTGTACAATAAAAACCTATACAAAATATAATGGCCCTGACCTCACCAGGTGTCGAAAGGAGTAGCTCTTCCTGGCACAGTTAAAGAGTGGTAAAGAACATGTAGTAATGCACTGGACTGTAGAGAGGCTCTATTAAATAAAGAACACAGGTGGTTCCCTATTGAAATTCTCATGTGGATAGGTTGGATCTTTCAGTCAGTGACATGTGCCAGAGATCTGAGGCATTGCATGTTTCAAATGATGTTGGCCCAGGAAAGACTATTGTACAGGAGGTCATTATAACGAGTGACCACCGTAGTAGAAAAAGGAGGAAGATGTTGTAAATGAATTAAATCTAAGCACACTAAGGATATGCTAATCTGCTTTTAAATATGCATTGGAAAAATCTGACATCCGAAATCCATGACTGTACAAACGACAATACAAATTTCCATTGCGAACAACGGGACACACATTTTACATGGTGTTGAGGAACGGTTGAGATGTATGCATATATATCCATGCATGCCTGCAAACACGTACGGGCATGTATGGTATATATGTGCATACATTAGACATAGCATCATGGGACGATGTGCACAGATGTGCCCAGCATCTGCGCACGTCTGCCCATGGTGATCCCCAGGGGCTCATGTTGGCCCCTGTGGGAAATATGTGTCCCCTGATAATGTAGGGGCTTGTGTCCCCTGATAATGTAGGGGCTTGTGCCCCCTGATAATGTAGGGGCTTGTGCCCCCTGATAGTGTAGGGGCTTGTGCCCCCTTATAGTGTAGGGGCTTGTGCCCCCTTATCTGTGCCATCTTATATATCCCCTTATATAATCCCCCTTAGATATGATTAATGTATACATGTGTATGGATGTGCCCCAAGCATCAATACGCATGTATATTATATATATCCCCCCCCATCCTACAACTGAAACCAGGTGCATCAGTGTGAATGTGCCCCAAGCATTCACACCGATGCAATCTGGCTAATTACATCAGAATGACCAGACAAGGGTCCGGTCATCCTGATGGATACAAAGAGCTCAGATTCAACAGAATCTGAGCCCTTTGTTGTAATTATCCCCAGCGCCGCTGGAGATAATTACACATGATAGAAAAAGGGGAGAAGCCTCTCCTCCTTCTATTATGTGCATTCCGACAGTGCGATTACTATCGCACTGTCCGGAATGCGAGGTGCAGCAGGCGGGAGATCAAAGGCTTCTCCCGCCTGTCTGCAGCGCGTCCCCAATGTGCTGGCCGGCGCAGTGACGTCATATCACTGCGCCGGCCCACGTGGATGATGGGGGCGCGCGCGCGCCCCCTGGTGGCGCGGGAGTGCGGGCCGCTGGGGGATAAATACCCGGCGGCCCCGGCACTCTGGTAGTTAGATCTGGGCCCCCACCTGGAAGAGGAGCGCGTCCTGCGCTCTGTGAGGAGAGGGCCCCCACCTTGAGAAGCGCATCAGCGCTTAGAACGCGGCCCCCACTCCGGCTCCGGACCCCCCCCCCACCTGGTGAGCGCATCGGCACTCAGGACAAACGCGCCCCCCCCCCCCTTCCACTGACCAGACCCAGCCGCACCTACCCCCGCTGACCTGGAGAGGAGAGAGGATCGGGACAGGGCAGAGAGGAATGCAGGCAGTCCACACTAGCTGCCCTGCATTCTCCACCAGACCAGAGGAGTGGAAGACCGAGCAGTCGATCTGCTCCAGAGGAAGAATCGGGCAGTGTGCTGAGTCCTGCTCCTGCTGGATGGCTAAGTAGCACTGCCCCATTAACCCCTTCCATGCCCTGTTCTCCTGTCCTGCCCAAAACTCCTTCCCTGAGCCCCTGCTAGCATTAACCCCTTCCTGTTCCCTGATCCCCTGCTAGCATTAACCCCTTCCTGTTCCCTGATTTCCCCTGTGTGCTGGTAACCCCTGATGGACCCTGGTCCCTGCCTACTGTACACCCTGGCCCATGATCTGACCCTTGCCCCTAATTAACCCCTGGTGGTTACCCTGGTCCTCTGCAGAGCATGCCTCTGTTCTGCAAACAAATCCTTATAACCCTTCGTCATACCCCGTAGGGACAGTATATAGTCAGGTGGGGTGGATTGTTAATATACTTGTATGTGTGAACTGTCTAGTTAGTTGATGGGTGGAATTGGGAACGTGTAGTGTAGTTGAGTTCTGTATATTTAGTGCTGTATTGTAGTGTACTGCGTACGTAGTGTATTGTAGTGTACTGCGTGCGTAGTGTATTGTAGTGTACTGCGTGCGTAGTGTATTGTTAGTGTATTGTTTGGTGTAATAAATACTGTTATATTTGTACCCTTTTGTGTAGCGTGTACTTGTTAGCGGTAGCGAGTTAGTAAGGCGCATGCAGTTAGCATAAGTGATCAGTGTAGAGCATAGCGAAAGTATTGTGTTATTATATAAAGACATAAATGGGCGGAGTTATCACTAGGTGGCTCCTCCCATTTATGAATATTAATTATCGATATTTGCATAAATATTGGTGATTAATATTCCCCCTTTACATTGGCGAGCCAGGCCCACTGCGTGGATTTTGCGCTTATTTTTGGTCTTAAGGTTGAGGGTCGCTAGTACTGTGAATTAGCGGGCAGGAGAGACGCGGTCAGCGGAGTGTCTGAGCGTCTAGGACCCGATAATTCGTACAGGAGAAGCGATACTTCCCTTAGAGTACCAGAAATAAAACAAAATCTTTTGCAGAGAATCTATAATTGTTCTGTGAATTAATATTTTTGTATTTGCTTTACACGGTCACCGTTGCTGGGGTAAGAAGACACGGAAAAGTACAGCACCAACAAGCATCGCTCAAGTGATTGCAAGGGAGAAGAGCACACGTCACTGAAGGAGATCCATCTTCGTGGGAGCGGCGTACAAGTCAGGCTGGTCGGGAAGAGGCGATCCGGGAAAATGGACTTCTTCCAAGCAGCTGCGAGATACGGCGCCAAGGAGAAGATGGACACTCATCAAACGGTGAGTATGGACTTCCCCACACTGCAACACTTGAGCAGACACAGCACATTTAACCCCATCCTCCCCACTACATACAAGTCAGCAGAAATGCTGTGGTCCGATTTGTTAGCACAGGCTTGTAGTTACGACAAGCTTTGTGTTAACAAACGGACGGTTTTGAACAAGGCCACCAAACGGCTTCGGATGCTAGCCAAACTCGTTCATACGTTTGAGGCTAGCATCTGTAAGCCAAAGGAAGTGGCGCTGGTGTCTCAGTCAACGGAGACAATTCCTCCGGCCATTCACTGCCAATGCTGTGCTAGTAATTCGGACCAGGTTTCGGCATTGCGGGCACAGCTGGCAGAGAATGTGCAGTCTACTGTTGACCGAGATGCGCAGGTGGCTAGGATAGAGTCACAGTTGGTAGAGCTGCAGAGGCAGAAGGAGGAAATTGAGGCTAAATTGACTCAGTCTTATACTGAAGTCAATGCCTTCAAGGAGCGGACTGCCTCTACTGACGTGACGGTAGCCAAATTGAAGGCTCAGGTTGCTGTAAGGTCCCAGCTAATGTCTGGCATGCAACAGGTTATCACCAAGTTGGTGCCGGCCCTTTCTTTTTCCGTAAAGCCAGGGTCGGAATCTCCCAAAACGTTGCCCTGTGCAGGGCCACAAGGGGGGAGAGTAGTCTGTGACCGGTCTGATCATCAGGTCAAGCCGGTCCAGACTAACAGAGATTTTTCCCTGACTTTGGGAAAAAGAACTGTGGTGAAGAGTGCGTCCCTGAGGATGGTACAATTCAGGAGAAGGGAGCAGAACTTCAGTGTAGATGGACCTGGGCCATGCAGAGCAAACATCAGATGTTTTGCATGTGGTGGCCTAGGTCACATAGCGAGACACTGCGAAACAGATGGGAACATAACACACAGGACAGGAAACCAAGTCACGTGTTTCAGGTGTGGGAACAAAGGACACATTGCAAGGAATTGCCCTTGTGCAAGTAATTGCAATGTGTCCAACAGTATCAGCCAGGTAACAAATTGTGCAGTGGGGTCTAGTCAGCCTGGCCATAACGGGGTTACCTCTCGGCAGCATCACCAGCTGCTGAGAGGTCAGAGTGGCCAAGCTAGGCTAGGCAACATTTGACACCCCTGTACTATTTGTTACACAGTTTGTTCCCTGTGTATGTCCATGTTGTGTGTTTTTGTTATCTGTTTGTACGTTCTTCTTGATGTTGATGGTGGTAGTCCTTGTCTACGGATGTGTTCTACCATGCTGATTTATGTAGTGTTGTAAGTCTAGTCTGCTGTCTTTGTTTCATTCTGTGTCCCCTTGGAGTGGAACAGTGTTATACTGTGGATCGAGAACGTATAGGTTTGCGAGCAGATAATATCACACGGGAAATCCTGCTGGTCGGGAGAAGGCATGGACCTTCTCCATGCAGCACACAAAGGATGATGTGATATTATTCTGGGCAACCAGGGTCTCAGATCGATACAGATGGCGCTGTTGTGCTCAAGGTTTTCGGTAGGGCTGTGTTGCACTGGGGACTGAGGCGGACAGACAACAATGGTGTAATGTTGTGCTGCGCACTTAATTCTAGTCCGAGCAGGCGGCACAGCTCTGATAGGGATTGGACGCAGAATGTTTAGCAGCAGAGTGTGGACTGTGTTCTTGTGTTGTGGGGTCCTGGGGAGTCGGGGCATGACTATGCCATTGGTTCTGCAGGCCTCCACAGGACGGGATCACAGGGGGGAGTCGGCCTGGGTGCACACGAGTGGACAGGGATGCGGTGCCATCAATAACAAGATGGTGCTTTGTCCACAGAACTCCAGTTATCCCAACCTAGTAGGGTGGCCATCCTTATCTGTTGGTGCAGAGGGATGTGCAGCAGAGGACTCAATCCTCTGAAGATAGGTGTGTTCAGACACCAGTGTTGGGATGACGAGGGGTCCTGTGAGACAAAGGGCAGCCCAATACCTTTCTCTACCCATGGGTCAAAGGTATTGGTGCTGGAAATTTTCACATTAATTGCACTGTTAGGGGAGAAATTCCCCTGGGAGCGCCTGGTGTTTTCTTCTGCCATAGGATATGGAGCGGAAGAAAAACCTAGGAGACGCCACAGAAGAGACCAGCTATTCCCCCTGACACTGTTGTGAAGCTCCAGAGGATCCCACTGGATTTTGGCAACAAAGCGACCTCTGCCTAGAGGTGTTATAGCAATGAAGACTGCCACAATCCAGCGGGAGCATTATGTAGGCTCTGGAGGAAGACTTGGGAGACGTTCCGGTGGAAGAACTTATCACTTGTTTCACCCAGTGAAACTTCTTCTGGTTCTGGTCATCGTAATCGGAGGGTCAAGGGACTTATTGACCAAATACACCAGAACCAGACAGAACTTTACAGAACTATCCTGAGGAGGAGGCTCAGGACATAACTCAAACATTGTTCCTGTAGCCAAATATTGTAATAAATACACACTTTGTTTCCTATGAGGGTTCGGGACGTATAACTTGTACTACCCTGAAACCCCATAGCACATTGTATTGTACATGTATTGATTTTGTTTGTCGGTTGATTGCGTACCCATAGACACTCTAGGTACAAATGTGTGACAGCCTATATTCGGCTGTACACATTTGCATCCTATAGTCGTTTCCCATTGACACAGGGGTCTGCGACCTACCTGTGTCTTTGGAGGTGTAGAGATATGCCAGGTTGCATGAGTCTCTATGGGTACACACATTTAATAGAATTTGGTGGTGTTGGGAGGGATGTGACATGTATTTTGTGTGAATGGGGATAAGGTTAGGTCACGATAGGGACAGGCATCATTCATTTGCCACCTTGAACCCTGGAACGGTGAAGTTCTTAAGGGAAGGGCTGGAGGTGTAGTGTGGCGGAGGTGTTCTCCGCAGTAGAATTTAGGTACCATGACATCACCGCTTAAGAGTTTGACCTGCCTTGTAAAGACCTATTAATCTGTCCACGGGAGAACTGCACCCATCAAGATGGAAACAGACGTTGGATAGAAGAAAGTTGGGACAAAGACTGTAAGGGTGAACCCGCTCCAGAATTGGGGGGGGGGGCGAAGATACCTGAAGATCGGCAGAATTACCGAGAGACTGTGGGGGTGTGGCCACTCCAAAGTGGGGGGGGGCCAACACCAAGAGACTGTTATAGAAAGGTAAAGACTGTAAGGGTGAACCCGCTCCAGAATTGGGGGGGGGACGAAGATACCTGAAGATCGGCAGAATTACCGAGAGACTGTGGGGGTGTGGTCACTCCAAAGTGGGGGTGGCCGACACCAAGAGACTGTTATAGAAAGGCCAGTTAAAGACTGTAAGGGTGAACCCACTCCAGAATTGGGGGGGGCGAATATACCTGAAGATCGGCAGAATAACCGAGAGACTGTGGGTGTGTGGTATCCAAAAGATGTCAAGAAGAAGACGGTGTATCCTGTGGACGGAGGAGGAGGTTGCGGTGAAGGGCAGGTCGGAGGAAGCTGGATGAGGGATGTCTAAGTACCTAAAGATCAGTGTGCACTACAGTTCTTCCTGAACTTCCACCAAAGATGGGGTTGAAGGGGGGGCAAATATATCTCAACCCGTTCCCCCATTATATTGTCGTATTATATTCCGACAACAGGGGGATTGTTGAGGAACGGTTGAGATGTATGCATATATATCCATGCATGCCTGCAAACACGTGCGGGCATGTATGGTATATATGTGCATACATTAGACATAGCATCATGGGACGATGTGCACAGATGTGCCCAGCATCTGCGCACGTCTGCCCATGGTGATCCCCAGGGGCTCATGTTGGCCCCTGTGGGAAATATGTGTCCCCTGATAATGTAGGGGCTTGTGTCCCCTGATAATGTAGGGGCTTGTGCCCCCTGATAATGTAGGGGCTTGTGCCCCCTGATAGTGTAGGGGCTTGTGCCCCCTTATAGTGTAGGGGCTTGTGCCCCCTTATCTGTGCCATCTTATATATCCCCTTATATAATCCCCCTTAGATATGATTAATGTATACATGTGTATGGATGTGCCCCAAGCATCAATACGCATGTATATTATATATATCCCCCCCCATCCTACAACTGAAACCAGGTGCATCAGTGTGAATGTGCCCCAAGCATTCACACCGATGCAATCTGGCTAATTACATCAGAATGACCAGACAAGGGTCCGGTCATCCTGATGGATACAAAGAGCTCAGATTCAACAGAATCTGAGCCCTTTGTTGTAATTATCCCCAGCGCCGCTGGAGATAATTACACATGATAGAAGAAGGGGAGAAGCCTCTCCTCCTTCTATTATGTGCATTCCGACAGTGCGATTACTATCGCACTGTCCGGAATGCGAGGTGCAGCAGGCGGGAGATCAAAGGCTTCTCCCGCCTGTCTGCAGCGCGTCCCCGATGTGCTGGCCGGCGCAGTGACGTCATATCACTGCGCCGGCCCACGTGGATGATGGGGGCGCTCGCGCGCCCCCTGGTGGCGCGGGAGTGCGGGCCGCTGGGGGATAAATACCCGGCGGCCCCGGCACTCTGGTAGTTAGATCTGGGCCCCCACCTGGAAGAGGAGCGCGTCCTGCGCTCTGTGAGGAGAGGGCCCCCACCTTGAGAAGCGCATCGGCGCTTAGAACGCGGCCCCCACTCCGGCTCCGGACCCCCCCCCCCACCTGGTGAGCGCATCGGCGCTCAGGACAAACGCGCCCCCCCCCCCCTTCCACTGACCGGACCCAGCCGCACCTACCCCCGCTGACCTGGAGAGGAGAGAGGATCGGGACAGGGCAGAGAGGAATGCAGGCAGTCCACACTAGCTGCCCTGCATTCTCCACCAGACCAGAGGAGTGGAAGACCGAGCAGTCGATCTGCTCCAGAGGAAGAATCGGGCAGTGTGCTGAGTCCTGCTCCTGCTGGATGGCTAAGTAGCACTGCCCCATTAACCCCTTCCATGCCCTGTTCTTCTGTCCTGCCCAAAACTCCTTCCCTGAGCCCCTTCTAGCATTAACCCCTTCCTGTTCCCTGATTTCCCCTGTGTGCTGGTAACCCCTGATGGACCCTGGTCCCTGCCTACTGTACACCCTGGCCCATGATCTGACCCTTGCCCCTAATTAACCCCTGGTGGTTACCCTGGTCCTCTGCAGAGCATGCCTCTGTTCTGCAAACAAATCCTTATAACCCTTCGTCATACCCCGTAGGGACAGTATATAGTCAGGTGGGGTGGATTGTTAATATACTTGTATGTGTGAACTGTCTAGTTAGTTGATGGGTGGAATTGGGAACGTGTAGTGTAGTTGAGTTCTGTATATTTAGTGCTGTATTGTAGTGTACTGCGTACGTAGTGTATTGTAGTGTACTGCGTGCGTAGTGTATTGTAGTGTACTGCGTGCGTAGTGTATTGTTAGTGTATTGTTTGGTGTAATAAATACTGTTATATTTGTACCCTTTTGTGTAGCGTGTACTTGTTAGCGGTAGCGAGTTAGTAAGGCGCATGCAGTTAGCATAAGTGATCAGTGTAGAGCATAGCGAAAGTATTGTGTTATTATATAAAGACATAAATGGGCGGAGTTATCACTAGGTGGCTCCTCCCATTTATGAATATTAATTATCGATATTTGCATAAATATTGGTGATTAATATTCCCCCTTTACACATGGTCTTCAGACCAGCAGGTCTGCTGCTTTTAGACCTTTGCACTGAACAGGTTGAAAGCTATGAGTTAAACGTGCCCCATACAGATGTAGCCAACATATCGTGACCAGCCCAATGCGTTAACCAAACCAAATCCCATTACAGTAGTACACCAAATCACATTAAAGTGACCATCCTGGCATGCAAGTGATCAAGATAAGGCTGGCTATATCTGTGACAGTTCTTCACTAACTCAATTTGCCAATCCTTCTCTCTCACCACATCATCTGTAGGGGGGATTCAGGATTTCCCCATACATATTATACTGTGGGCCAGACCTGCCATTCTGGCCAGGTTCAGCCAACAATACACTAATGTGTATGGGGGCCGGGGCCACAGAGGACGGGGCTTTTATCTATAGTGTGCAAGTACAGCCATCGCTGCTGGATTGCAGTGTATAATGTGATGGAAAACTGAATCAAGCCAGCAAAGGAGGCAATATGGACAATCATAATACATTAGTAATTGCCTTGTATTTACTTTATCGACATGATAATTGCCATTTGCTGAAGTGAAACAAGTCTTTTAAACCACAGAAGAGACATAAATCTATAGTTTTTCTATGTAGGTTCAATTGCTGGTTTTGGCTTACAAATACTGATGCATAATGCTGACGTGAAAGTGCCCCAATGAGGAGTTTTGTCATGACCATTCCTATATTTGCTACCCATTCAATGATTTAAGTACTTATATATAAACAGTTTTTTCTCGCATTTAGGCCTCATGCACACGACCGTTGTTGTGATACGTTCCGCAAAATGGGGTTCCGTTGTTACGTGATCCGTTTCCGTTTTTGTTTCCGTGTGTCTTCCTTTATTTTTGGAGTATCACCAGACATAAAGGAAAGTAAAAAAAAATCTAAGACAGGTTTGCCATGCAAATAATAGGAAAAAAACGGACGCGGACGAGCATGACAATCTTGTGTGCCTCCGTGTTTTTTAGCGGTCCCATTGACTTGAATGGGTCCGCAAACCGTTTTCCGCGAAAATAATAGGACAGGTTTTATTTTTTGACGGACTGGAACCACGGATCACGGACGCAGATGACAAACGGTGCATTAGCCGAGTTTTCAACGGACCCATTGAAAGTCAATGGGTCCGCAGAAAATCACGAAAAACGGAACAACAGACACGGAATAAAACGTGTGCAGTGTGCATGAGGCCTTACAGGTATTTTGTAAAATGAGAACAAATATTATAATTTAGAATAATTAAACCACAGGAAGTAATTAGGTAGTAAGCAATGTACTGTTCTATTCATATTTCTTTAGATTATCTACTTTTTTATTCATATACAAAAAAAAAGCAAGCAGCAAACACATTCAAGTTAAACTCTCATGGGTATGCAGTTTTCCAGGAATACTTAAGTGCTTATGCTTCTTTATGTGAGCTGTAATTGCGGGCATTGCAATCTGTGTGCAGAAAATATAAGACAGTAATAAAGAAAGAGGATAAAGCCTAACTAAGACTATAAATCAAGATAAGAATCACGATTAAATTGATTTGAACTTTGCAAATCTAATGCAAGATCTGAGGTTAACGGCAAACCATTCACAGAAGAGATGCAATATATGCATATTTTATTTGTACTTGTCTTTCAAAATCAGTAACTGCATACATTAACATTCATATCTTTGTTTTATTGAATATAAAATGTAAACAAAAGTTCTACAAGCAGTACTCTGTCATTCCCTAATGAGCTCCATATATTTTGAATGTGAAGTGGTACGCCACAGATAAAGAGTGTAACCTCGCAAAGAATAAGGATAGCAGAAATTGCTGAAGATATTGGCCACATGACTGATGATAACTAGGATTCATTTTTTTCAAACATAATGCACAGATGAGCGAAAGCAATATAATGTTGACAAGAGAACAGAAGAAATTGAAAAATTATGAAAATCATACTCACTAATTTTATGTTTTAAACAACAGTGATGTATACTCTACCTTCAATTCATCTGTATTTCTAATAAATGTATCAAAAGGAAAAATGTGTAGAACTTCTATTCCAAATTCCATTGTGCTCTAACATTGTAATATTGTAATTGGTTTTATTCACAAACAAAGCCAATATGAATTGTTCCTGGAACTATTGTTTTTTCTAAAGAGCTTGTCAGGGTTTGTTTTAATTTTTTTTTCCGAAAAAAAGCTCTCCATGGTGTTTTAAAAATTCATACTCAATTTACCAATCCACCACTGCCCCTGTTCCGATGCTTTTCAGTCCCCTTCTGATCCCTCTCAAAACACAAGAAGTAATTGCTCAGTCAATCACTAGTGACAGCCGTTACATACCTTGGCCATTGACTGGCTTAGCGGTAAGTTCCTACAGGGCAGGACGAAACGGGAAACAAAAACTTGCAGGGAACCGTAAAGAGTTAGAAGTGCCTGGGAATTGGTGAAGTGTGTATGACTTGTTTCACTTTTTCACCACGTGGAGCCTGTTGTCAAAAATTGAATTGGCCAGATAACCCCTTTATGATTATTTTCTGCAGAACTATAACAGTCCTATGGAAACCAAAGATGACATATTGTGATACTAAATTTAGCCAAATATAAAGCTCAGCTTTTCTATACCTCTGCTACATCTAATCAGTGGCAAAGCCAGTGACATAACGTGGGTTGCTAGCACCTGGGGCAAAGCCGAGTAATGCATGCCCTAACCTATGATTACTCCCCTTTTCATAGAACCATGCTTCACATTATTCCAAGACCAACATTACCAATATTACTGTATAAAGGCCAAATAATTATGCTTCACCATGACAATACCCAGTTAGGCCCCATCATTAATAATCCCATTTAAGCCCATACTTAGTGACTAACAGGTGATGTCTCCTCTTACTGGAGTCATTATTTTTCCTTTTTTTATCTCAGTCCTGCACAGATCACTCTCCTGACCACAACTTGTTTCTGCATAATTGGACACAAAGAACACAATTATTTAGTAATAATGCATCCTATGTCCCTACTCAGCAATCAACCCCATTTAGGCCCCAGTCCCACTCACTAGTAATTTCCATTTATGGCCCAGTAGATATAATGCCCCCATGTAGTGCCCACTGTATATATAATATCCCCAGTAGTGCCCTCTGTACATATAATAAGAGATGAGCTAAGATTTAAAAAATTAGATTCTGCAGCTTTGCCAAAGTTTGACAAAAAATTTCATTTGTTAAGAATTAATTTGTCACGAATCGCTATGTTAAAACTCTATTCAGCCTATCAATCAATGGGACCATTTTTATCGGCCACTTAGACAGAAGTTCACCCATCTAATGTCAGATAAAAATGGTAATACGCTAGTGCAATATGGCGTTAAAAAAATTACTTACCTCATCCACTTGCTCGCACAGAGGCAGTCCACTGTTCTTTTGAGTGAAAAAGACCTGTAGAAGGACCTGCGCTGAGTGTGATGACCTCACCACATGCTCCCAGGGTGATCACGCAGTGACGATCATCACCATGTGATCACACTGGGATCGCGCGGTGATGTCATCAAGCTCAGTGCGGGTCCTTCTGTAGATCTTTTCCACTCAAGAGAAGAGTGGAATGCCTCTGCATGAGCAAGTGATTGAGTCTTGGTTTGTTTTTCTAAGACAACTCCAGACATTAGTTTAGGAAAAATGATTCATTACCACAAAGCGCGAGGTGCTTTGTGGTGAATCTCATTTTTCTTAAACTTTGGATTCAATTCCAATTCAGATTCTTCGATTTGCTCAACACTAAATATAATGTAGGGGCCCTATATAATTGTGTAATACAATGAAGGGAACACATGGTGGCATGGTTCCGTTCATTGTATTAATGTTAATAAAGTTATCTTACCTGGTGATAGGTGTCGTCCACGAGGATCAACTGGAGATTTGATCCGTTATCTTCATCTTCTCTATTATTGGATGGCAGCCTAATGGCCAAGGTGGGAGGACACCTATAAAAGAAGAAGTTAAACGTTAGATGGCATTCACGGTGCAGAGAAGCATCTGTACTGACCTGCTACACTTAACTCCATGGAAGAACTTCTAAAAGTTAATTTACAAAGCGGAATCTAATGGTGGAGAAGAGCTGCTTAAAAAATGCTTATCACTACCTTACTTAACCTCCGATGACGTTCCGGCATCCTCTGATCCTGTCTTCTGCGCAGTCCCCTGCGCGAGCCCCGAGCCGATGGATTCATCAGTCATCACTGGAGTGCACATGCACAGTGAGGAGACTAGCATACAGGAGGATGGTAAGAGAAACTGCAGGGATAGAGTAAGATACTTACCTCAGCCACAACAATCCAGGAAAACAGCAAGCAGAAAGCGATCTCCGGAGCCCCATAAAGCAATTTCCAAGAAGAAGCACTTTTCCATATCCAGTTCCCCTCCGTCAATGTCCACAGGATCGCACCAGAAGGGTGAGACAATATTACATATTACATTGTGCACCACACCAGCTACCACCAGTATTTCAACAGAAAAAAATCAATTTATTTAATGAATTCTTATATTTTTTTAGCCATTAGAAAGAAGCAGGATAGCATAGCTAATAAATGGGAACAGCCTAAAATTCAACAGAATGACAATTTGTCTATGTTGAATATTCAGCAAACTGCTACCCCTCCTGTTCCCATATCTGACATGCCAGTCACTCACTTTTTAGAAGGCATTTCTGAGACATGTTTTAAGGAGGCAGTGGTGTGTCACATATCCCCATTAGGTTATCATCTTCCCTTATCCACTAAAGAAAAAATTTGGAAGACAGAATATATGGATTTATACTCTCTCCTTCTGTCTAATAAAGATTCCGTCAAAACTGACAAAAAAAGAATCAAATTCTGAGGATGATTACAATTTTTTTTAAAAACAGATCCATATTCATGTGGATTCAGGCATTTTCTATCTACTCAGTAGTTCTCGGTGAAAAACATGCAGAACTTTGCAGTAGACTTTTCAACCATATGAATTCTGTTTTGGAAGCCTTCCGAAATTTCGGTGGTAATGCCTGGAACTTATATGATGAAATGTTTCATCAGAAACTGGCCGTTTACCCTCATCTTCAGCGGGGCACTAAGGATGTAGGCCTATGGCTTAACCTCATGCTGCCTAATAGATCAAATTTTTTTCGGCAACCCACTAACAACCAGCTATATACAAAAAGAGGCAACTGCTTCTCTTTTAACGAGAACCAGTGCAAGTGGGCAAACAACTGCAAATATCGTCACGAGTGCACCTTCTGTGACCCATCCAGTATTCAAATGTTTTAAAAAGATGGGGTTCACTAGAAATTCTAACTCAAAAAATGCTCACGAAAAAAGCACAGACTCCAGTGAAAGTCCAAAAATTTATACCATGGCTAAACTTTTATCCAGACAGGCAGATAGCTGAAATGTTAATTTTTGTTTTTTCAGAAGGTTTCTTTGTCCTGAATACGAAGGCTTAGGTTGTAAGTGGGTCAAGAGCCTGAAATCGGGTTAATATTAATCCTATAAAGGTTAAGGAAAAAATTTCAAAGAAATAGAAGAGGGTAGGGTAGCGGGTCCTTTTTTCACTCCCCCCCTTCTTAAATTTTTGTCTATCCCCTATTGGTTTGGTAACTAAAAAATAATTAAACTCCTTCCGTTTAATTCACTACCTGTATTATCCAATGAATGATTCGTTAAACGATGAAATCCATAAAAATATTGCCTCTGTCTCTTACGCATCTTTTGACTCGGCTTTGAAAATACTAAACGATATGGGTCAAGATGCATTAGTAGCCAAGACCGGCATAAAATCTTCTTTTAGATTATTGCCCATACACCCAAGTGGTTTTAATTCCCTAGGATTTCATTTCCACAGTTTATTTTTCTTTGACAAGGCTCTACCAATGGGTTTCACACTATCATGCTTCTATTTTGAAGCCTTCTCCACCTTCTTAAACTGGATTTTAAATCAACCTCCCTCTAAAGGAATTATTTTTTATTTATTGGAAAAGGCGATTCAGATGACTGCAGGTTTCATCTTAAAACATTTTTAAACATCTCAAATGAGTTTAATATCCCACTTGCTGAAGAAAAAATGGTTCTTCCCACTACATACCTAGCGTTCTTAAGTATCGATATTGACACAAGGAACATGCAATTTAGCATTTTATCCAAGAAAATTAAAAACTCTAGAATTGCTATTTCGAATTTCCTTACTAAGAAGAAAACTACCCTGAAGGATCTTCAATGGTTACTATGTTCTTTAAATTTCATTTCACGTGTGATTCCTATGGGTAGAGTCTTTTCAAAACGTTTGTATATGGCTACTAAGGGTAAAACATCACCATTTTCACACATACGTATAAATAATCATTTAAAAGAAGATCTCAAAACCTGGTTGATATTCTAAGACAAATGTAATGGTCATACTATTCGGCAACAGGACTTTATTGATTCCGACGCACTAAAATTGTTCACAGATGCAGAAAGATCGGTTAGTTATGGTGTCATTTTTCAAAATATGTGGACTGCAGAAGTCTGGCATAAGAAATGGTTCTTCAATGGCTTAACAAAAAATTCAGTTTTTATAGAAATGTTTCCAGTCCTGGTTGCATTGGAAATTTGGAAAACTCATTTCTTAAACAAAAGGATAATCCTCCACTCCGACAATAAGGGAGTGGTATACGCTTTCAACTGTTTATCTTCTAAATCAGAACCAGTTATTAAATTACTAAGGGAATTAGTTTTGTTCAACCTATTTAACAATATCTGGATTAAAGCCAAATATATACAAGGAAAGAGTAATTTAGTGGCTGATTTTTTATCCAGATAGAGCATGCAGACCTTCAAAAAGCTATTACCAGATGCTGCAGCTGAAAACACTCCATGTCCACTTTACCTCTGGGACATAATTTTGTTACAATCGAAGATCTTTTGAGAAATTCTCTAGCCGAAAGTACTTGGTTTTCCTACACTTCAGCTTGGAAAATGTGGACAACTTTCTGTGACCAATTTATAGATAAGTTCTAATATAATTCACTAAACATGTTTCAATTGATAATGGAAATGGTTGAGAAAAATTTTGCAATCAGTTCCATTCAAAAAACTTTGGTATTTGTTTCTTTCATAAAATTAACCATTTTAATCCTATCAGTTCAAATTTCTTTTTTAACCAAATATTAAAAGGAATAAAAAAGCAATCTGCTCAAAAACTAAGAACCAGACCATTTTCTTTAAACAATTTATTCAATATAATAAATAGTTTACCTTCAATTTGCTTTTCTGCCTTCGAGTTACAACTTTTTCATACTATGTTTCTTTTGACTTTTTTCACCACACTCCGCATTAGCGAAATAACTGCGCCAAAAAAAATAGAACCATCGCCCATTTTGCTATCTGACATTTATTTACTCTATTCACAATTAAAAATCCTCATTAAAAAGGTCTAAAACAGATCAATATAATAGAGGACATTGGATAGTTTTAAACTCTTATTGTAACCCTTTAATCTGACCAGTTGAGGCTTTGAAAAGATGGCTGGATATCAGAACTAAATTATATGGCTTATTATTTATACATCTAGACTTGTCACCAGTCACAAAATACTAATTTAACTACATATTGAAGAAATGCATTGTTCAACTTGGCTACTCGAGCCGTACATTTTCCTCTCATTCATTCAGAATCGGAGTTGCTACACAGGCAGCTCAACTTAAGTTAGATGAAAAGACCATAAAGAATATTGGTAGATGGCAATCGCATAGATTCAAAATTTATGTAAGACCAAATTTACTAGTAGCTTAGTTTTCTTTATTTTTTAGGTTCACCCCGTATAATTTGGATTGTTGGAAACTCCATTGTGGTTGGAACGGAAAAATTAGCTCAAGAATGTAACTATGCAGCTACATTAGGATTAAAATTCAATATTATCATCTGCTGGAATGGGAAAAAGGACTTAAAATTAAAAGACTTGCTTTTTGAATGTAACAGTATGTCAACAAATTTTCCACCTCCTGATTTAGTAATTATTCATATCGGTGAAAATGACATGGGAAAAGTTAACACCCTGTTTAACTCAGGATTTTATTTTTACAGACACGTTAAAATGGAAGGATTTATAATAGGCCTTTTCTCAAATAATTCCTTATGTTTGTCTGACATTGGCAACAATATTGTTAATGTAGGTTACCAAAACATTATAGAGTCAGGCTTGCGATGTTTTGAGGATGCCATGTAATAAATTACATGGCGTATGGGGTAAGTCGCTCATATGTTTATGAGTGGACATCAGTTATTATTCTATTTTAATTTATTGGATTGGTAAGTTTAAAATGGTAAATAATCGAACATCGCGGCCAATATTATCCACAAATAAACGTATTATTCCATACCCTAATAAATCACTTCAGTTAATATTATCTAATGTTTGGTGTCAATTATTCAAGGGAATCTCTGGAACCTAGGCCACCATGTCCCTGGTAGTACCCTGTGTACATATAATGCCCCCACTAGTGCCATATATACATATAATGCCCGAAGTAGTGCCTTTTCTACATATAATGCCCCCAGTAGTGCCCTCTGTACATATAATGTCTCTAGTAGTACCCTCTTTACATATAATATTCCCCAGTAGTGACCTCTGTTCATATAATACCCCTCAGTAGTTCCCTCTTTACACATAATGTCCTCTGGTAGTGACCTCTGTACATATAATGCCCCCTGTAGTGCCCTCTTTACTTATAATGCCCCACAATACTGGTTTCTTCATATATAATGCCTTCTAGTAGTGGATAATTAAGATGCTCAGTTTCATCTTTTAACTGCCCCCTGAGCTATGATAAGGAGAGCAAGGACACGTCCCCTGAGCTGCAGCAGAAAAGACACTCCCCTTGAGCTGTCAGCTTGATATAAATCAAGCAGATCAATGAATGTGGAGATCTCAGGATCCATGTGAGGTATTGTCATGGACTATATGATGTCAGATTTTAGTTTTTTACATTATTCATGGGATAACCCCTTTAAGTGATAAAAAGATTTTGAGCTCACTGCTGGATACTGACTGAGCCAAAAATGCCTCAGTAAGGAGAACAGGCTGGAGCTTTACTTAAAATTTTGGGGGTCTAAAAGTACTATAGACTATAATTAGAATACAATATTTCCCTATGATACAAAAAAAACAAATAGAATAGAAGGCAACTTTAAACACCATAATGTACTTCCTGCATAACAAATATAATTGTGGCTCATGTGAAGTACCTAAAGGCTTTAGAGTAGACACGTTTACATCTACTTTTTATGAATTTTGTGAGAGAAAACAATATAATTGTGCTTAATTTGGATTCTGCATGTAAGGAAGTGGTTAAGTCTAAACTGCCTGCAAAACTATACCAAACCCTATTAGATGTGTATCTGAAGTTCATTATCATGCACTGGACTGTTTATGGCGTATGAGGTTAACTAGGCATTGTTGATAAGCTGCTATATTTCATTTTGATGCATTCATTCATTTGTAGGTACTGGGTCTCTAACTATTAAAGTTATGTTGGCTGCAGCGGTGATCTGCTTGCTTTGCATCATGTCAAGTGATCACGTAATGCAAGTGGAGCAGGTCAACACTGCAGTCAGCGTTTGGCTGCAGCAGCGTTAAAACAGAAGTTTACATATAGGGGACCTGTTTCTCAGATAAGAAAAAAAGGATATGTGTTTCTATTTGGTTTTAGCTTTCAGATAACATTTTTGGGGTCATTTACTTTCACCGTTCCTTTGTTTCTGAAAATTTAAAGAGGCAGATTGATTATGCAGTCTTAAATTTAGACAGCTTAAAACTAGTCCAGTCAGGCAGAAAATATGCAAATTTGTCATAGTAGCTCATAATGTAGGATAGATCTGGTGCATCTTGCTTGAACTGTCGAACACTTTTTTTCTTCCTTACCCTACAACTTACACAATTTTGGTGCATTTTAAGCCCTTTTTTTTATTTCCTCCCTTTTCATAGACACTTTTCAAAACTGTCTAGTGAGAAGCAAATCACCAAATATGTCTAATGCAAGTCACATGCACCAGGTTTTTTTGCACCAAAATTTGAGCCACAATTCTGATGCATGTGCCTTAAAGGGCATCTGTCAGCAGATTTGATCCTATGAAACTGGCTGACCTGTTGAATGTGCACTTGGCAGCTGAAGGCATCTGTGTTGGTCCCATGTTCATATGTGTCTGCATTGCTGAGAAAAATGAAGATTTAATATATGAAAATGAGCCTGTAGGAGTAATGGGGGCATTGCCATTACTCCTAAAGGTTCTGCTACCCACACAGTTGCCAGGCCCTCTGCACTTTGATTAACTTTAGGAGAAGTCAAGGCCAAGCGTGATCATGTTTTCACTGCCTGCCCCTGGTAATCAAAGTGCAGAGGGCCTGGCAATTGCTGAGAAAGCAGAACTTCTAGGAATAATGCCAATACCCCCATAGCTCCTACAGGCTAATTTGAATACAATAAAAAAAAAAAAAAGTTTTTAAAATAATACATTTAAACTATACAATAATATAGGGCAGAGAACCACAGGGGGCATTATAATAAAAAGGACATTATAGAGGGGAAGTCATTACTACAGGCCAGAGCACCACAGGGAAGCATTATCATGCAAAAGACATTTCAAGGGAGGCATTAATACAGGCCAGAACACTACAGAAGGGCATTATAATATAGGGGGCATTACAAGGATGACATTGATATAGACCACAGCACTACAGGAACATTATAATACAGGGGCACTACAAGGGGGCATTAAAGGGGTATTCCCATCTCAGACATAGGGGGCATATCCTTGTAATATGCCCCCATTGTCTGAGATAACACAACCCCTTTAAAGTAGGCCAGAACACTACAGAGTGGCATTATAATAGGGCGGGCAATTCAAAGGAGGCTATAATACAGGCCAGAATACTACAGGGGGAATTATAGTACAGTAGGCATTACAAACAGAGTGTTAATACAGGCCAGAGCACTATAGGAGACAATGTAATACAGGGGACACTTCAACAGGGACACTTATACAGGCCAGAGCAGGGACGTTTAATAAAGATGGCACTACAAGGGCAGTATAGTACTGGTTGGAGCACTACAGAGGGCATTATAATACATGAAGCAATACCGAGGGTTGGTATTATATATACTGACATTACAGGGGGCATAAAAATGCAGGGGCACTACAGGGGGATATAACTGCCGTGGGGCATTAGAACTACAGGGGGCAATACAGGGGGCTTTATAAATGTCGGTTCTACCAAAGGGAGCATTTTAACTACTGGAGCTACAACAGGAGGTATACTAAATCCTGAGGCCACTAGGTGCCTTATAAAGGGTTATTGTTACTGCTGGGTCACTATAGAGGGCCTTATTTCTATTGAGGTGAGGGTACTTTGAGGGCATTATTATTTGGCACAATAAGGTGGATATTGCTACTAATGGAGGCTACTCATGGAGAATTATCGCTATTAGGGTACTGTGGGGTGTGCTATTACTATTGAGCGCAGTCTGGGAGCTCCACAACTATGAGGGGACTATCTGTATGGCACTATTTTGCAGTTTAATATTTTTGGGGAACACAGCAAGCATAGTATTGGGGGTAGTAGCTGTAGTGCCCTGGAGCAGGGATACTTTGAAGTTTGGACATTTATGGACATTTGTCCTGTTTCCCCTATAAACTTCTTACTTTAAACTTGCACAGTTTAATACTGTGTAACTGCATTTCGTATGTGGTAAATCCAGAGGAAATTAAGCAGTCTGGTTTGAGATCTGCATTTATACAAGCAGGCAAATAATGCGAGTTTGTGAGCGTTCGCGTGTTTGATTTCCAGTATGTGTTTGTATTAAGTGTGTGACTTTAGATTATGTGACTTGAGATTCAGGGACTTTAGGAGGGGACTACAATAAATCAGTTTCTATCACTGCACTATATTGTATTTTTCTCTTTTCTTGCGTAATCACCATTTAGTATGTGTTCCATTATTGACAGCGCAGTCCAGTGCACATCTTGTCTAATGTATGCAGTCCTGGAACAGCCGTTTGAGGGTACATATCTTTGTTCAAAATGTGAGCAAATTGCCGTTTGGAATCGCACATCGAGTATCTAACCGGGCGAATTTCAACAATAAGAAGCGTTGACAAATTGGAAAAAAAGTTTGCTGCTGACTGAACAAGCACTCTATGGGGTAGATGTGTGGGAGGGTGGTAGCGAGGAGGCTCAGGAAAGTGAGGTAGCTATTTGGATAACAGTTAGAAAGCAGGGTAGAGGGAAGAGTGCCATGGATGCTAGCCCTGATCTGACACACCCCAACAAGTTTGCACGGTTTGCAGATGAGGCCGAGGTCAGTTCAGGGAGAGTACTGCTGCAGCCAGACAATTCCTCTGCCATTCAAGGGAATGTCAGCTTCAGTAAGCAGGGGACAAGAAGAGCAGTGCAGGCCAGACAGGTGCTGGTAGTGGGAGACTCAATTATTAGGGGTACAGATAGGACGATCTGTCACAAAGATCGGGATTGTCGAACGGTGTGTTGTCTTTCTGGCGCTCGAGATCGGCACATCGAGGATCAGGTTAACAGATTACTTGGAGGGGCAGGAGAAGATCCAGCAGTCATGGTCCATATCGGAACCAATGACAAACTTAGAGGTAGGTGGAGCGTCCATAAAAATTATTTTAGGGATTTAGGTCAAAAGCTTAGTGCAAGGACCTCAAAGGTAGTATTTTCCGAAATACTAACGGTACCATGAGCCACACAAGAAAGGCAGTGGGAGATTAGGGAGGTTAACAAGTGGCTCAAGAACTAGTGTAGGAAGGAGAGGTTTGAGTTCCTGGAGAACTGGGCCGACTTCTCTGTTGGCTACAGGCTCTATCGTAGGGATAGGCTGCACCGCAATGGGGAAGGGGCAGCTGTGTTGGGGGAGAAAATGGCTAGAAGGTAGGAGAAGTGTTTAAACTAGGGACTGGAGGGGAGAGTAATTACGTTATAGGATGGGAAGATAGTGCAGATAGAGACCGGGGGCAAGATAATGGGACTGGGGGAGGAATGGAAGGAGGGACTAGAACAGTTCAGAAGGAAAGGTGTAGGGTAAAAAATATACATAAACCTCTTAAATGTATGTACACTATGCCAGAAGCCTGACTAATAAAACTGGGGAACTGGATGTGTGAGGAGGACTATGACATAGTGGGAATAACTGAGACATGGCTGGATGATAGCTATGACTGGGCGGTTAATGTACAGGGTTACAGTCTGTTTAGAAAGGATCGCCAAAACCGGAGAGGGGGAGGGGTCTGCCTTTATGTAAAGTCCTGTCTAAAGCCCACAGTCCGAGAACATATAAGTGAGGGACATGAACATGTGGAGTCACTGTGGGTAGAAATACATGAAGGCAAAAACAATAATAAATTACTATTAGGAGTTTATTTTTAAACCACCTAGTATACCAGAGTTCACAGAAAATCTACTACTAAACAAGATAGACGAGGCGGCAAATCATAATGAGGTGGTTATTATGGGGGACTTCAACTATCCAGATATAGACTGGGAAACTGAAACTTGTATATCTCATAAAGGAAACAGGTTCTTAGTAATAACCAAAGACAATTACCTTTCCCAGCTGGTTCAGGACCCGACTAGAGGGACGGCCATACTGGACTTAGTATTAACCAATAGAACAACAGATGTGCAGGTTGGGGGACACCTGGGAAATAGTGACCATAAAGTAATAACCTTCCAATTATCATTCAAAAGAGTATTTCTTCAGGAAGGAACAAAAATACCAAACTTCAGAAAAGCTAAATTTAGCCAACTAAGAGAGGCCATAGGCCTAACTAACTGGGACAAAGTCCTCAAAAATAAAAATACAGCAACAAAATGGGATATTTTTAAAGCATCCTAAAATCTAATTCTGAAAAGTACATACCTTATTGGAATAAAAGTTTAAGGAACAAGAAAAAAAAACTATGTGGATAAATATAACTGTAAAGAAAGCAATAAATGACAAAAATAAAGCATTTACATCACTAAAACAGGAGGGTAGCGAGGAAGCACTCAAAATCTATAAGGAAAAAAATTTAATATGTAAAAAACAAATAAAAGCAGCCAAACTAGAGACCGAGAGATTAATTGCCAAAAAGGGCAATACTAACCCGTAAAATGTTCTTCAATTATATAAATGGTAAAAAGTATGAATCTGAAGGTGTCGGCCCTCCACAGAGTAATGAGGGGGGGAGAGCAATGAGGAGAAAGCAAATCTATTAAATATTTTTTTTCCACTGTATTCACTGAAGAAAATATACTGTTAGAGGAAATGCAGAATGTAAAAGTAAATTCCCCATTAAAAGTGCCCTGTCTGACCCAGGAAGAAGTACAGCGGCATCTTAGAAATATCAAAATAGACAAATTGCCAGGACCAGATGGCATACATCCCCGTATCCTAAGAGAATTAAGTAATGTCATAGCCAGACACTTATATCTGATATTTAAGGACTCTATACTGACAGGGAGTGTTCCACAGGATTGGCGCATACAAATGTGGTGCCAATATTCAAAAAGGGTCCAAAAACAGAGCCAGCCCGGTAAGTTTAACATCTGCCGTGGGTAAACAGTTTGAAGGTTTTCTAAGAGATGCTATCTTGGACTACCTCAATGAACATAAGCAAATAACCCCATATCAGCATGGCTTCATGAGGGATCGGTTATGTCAAAGTAATTTAATCAGATTCTATGAGGAGGTAAGTTCTAGACTTGACAGCTGCGAATCAATGGATGTCGTATATCTGGACTTCTCCAAAGCATTTGACACTGTACCACATAAAAGGTTAGTATATAAAATGAGAATGCTTGGACTGGGAGAAAATGTCTGTATGTGGGTAAGTAACTGGCTCAGTGATAGAAAACAGAGTGTGGTTATTAACGGTACACACTCAGATTGGGTCACTGTCACTAGTGGGGTACCTCAGGGGTCAGTATTGGGCGCTATTCTCGTCAATAAATATTTATTAATGATCTTGTAGAAGGCTTTCAGAGTTAAGTATACATTTTTGCAGATGACACTAAACTGTGTAAAGTAATTGACACGGAAGAGGACAGTATACTGCTACAGAGGGATCTGGATAGATTAGAGGGTTGGGCAGAGAAGTGGCAGAAGAGGTTTAACACTGACAAATGTAAGGTTATGCACATAGAAAGGAATAATGCTAGTGTTGGTCGAGCACCAACGTGCTCGGGTGCTCGAGTAGAACACCTCGGGATTCTCAGGTGCTCTAATGAGTACCCGAGTACAATGGAAGTCGGCCTGCTGCCGAGCTGATCGTCTAAAACATTGCGGGCGAGGGCCTGCTGCCGAGCTGACCATCTAAAAAATGTTGTGGGCGAGGGCCTTCTGCCAAGCTGACCATCTAAAAAATGTTGTGGGCAAGAGCCTGCTGCCAAGCTGATCATCTAAAAAAATTTGTGGGTGAGGGCCTGCTGCCGAGCTGACCATCTAAAATAATTTTGTGGGCGAGATCCTGCTGCCGAGTTGATCATCTAAAACATTATCGGCGAGGGCCTGCTGCCAAGCTGACCATCTAAAAAAAATTGTGGGCAAGGGCCTGCTGCCAAGCTGACTATCTTTAAAATTTTGTGGGCGAAGGCCTGCTGCCGAGCTAACCATCTAAAAATGTAGGGGTGAAGGTCTGCTGCTGAGCTAACCCTCTAAAACATTATGGTTGAGGGCCTGCTGGTGACCCTCAAAAACATTATGGGTGAGGGCCTGCTGGTGACCCTCTAAAACATTATGGGTGAGGGCCTGCTGCTGAGCTGACCCTCTAAAACATTAGGAGCGAGGCAAACCTAATAAGCATGTTGATATGATGGAGGAGGAGGACGAGAAAAAGGGAGATTGAACCATATACATTTTTTAGTGGTGGAAGGGGTGCATGGGAATACAGTGTATTTAATACACCATAAAAGCCAAATTTAGAGTGCCTTTATGTTCAGTCACTTTTCTCTGGTGGAGGGGGCAATCCAGGCCTTGTTCATGTTTTATTAGAGTTAACCGATCAGCATTTTCAGTTGACAGGCGGATGCCTTATCAGTTATCATGCCCCTAGCAGCGCTAAATACACGCTCTGACAAAACGATGGCGGCGGGGCAGGCCAGCACCACCAAGGCATAGAGCGCCAGTTCATGCCATGTTTCCAGCTTGGACATCTAGTAGTTGTAAGGCACACAGGGATCACTGAGGACGCTGACATGGTCTGCTACGTACTCCTTCACCATCTTTGAAAAATTTTCCCTCCTTGTGACACTAGGCCTTGCATCAGGTTGAGGGTGTCATAAAACTGTCCCAGGCCTTGGAGAGGGTTGTCCTGCCTCTGTTGGAACTGTTGTGTGTTCCCCTCGTCTCCCCTCCTCGGTTGGCCAAGGAACTACTTACTCTGCAGCCAGCTGGAAATTTTTGGAGCAATTTTTTCACAAGGACCTTCTGGTATTGCACCATTTTGCTTATTCTCTTTGTAGCGGGGATCGAGAAGGGTGAACAACCAGTAATCGGTGTTGGCCAAAATGCGTACACTGGGAGGGTCATGGGAAAGGCAGCCTAACATAAAGTCAGTCATGTGTGCCAGAGTCCCAACAGACAAGACTTTGCTGTCCTCATCAGGAGGATGACTCTCAATCTCCTTATCTTCTTCCTCCTCTTCTACCCATCTACGTTGTACAGATGGAATAAAACTTCCATGGGTACTACCCTCTGTAATGGAGGCAACCGTCTCCTGCTTCTCCTCCTCCTCATCATCATCATCCAATTCGCGCTGAGAAGATGAACTGAGGGTGGTCTGGCTATCACCCTGTGTACTTTCTTCCCCATTTCCACCTCTTCCACCTGCAAAGCGTCCACCTTAATTGTGAGCAGCGAGCGTTTGAGTAGACACAGAAGTGTGATGGTTACGCTGATGATAGCGTAATCTCAACTCACCATCTGTGTTGATTCCTCAAAGTTGCAAAAAAACTCAAAGAGGTCAGACATCAATGCCCACTCGTCGCTATTGAGGAGCGGAAGCTGAGTGGAAGACGACATCCTTGTTGCAGCTGGTATTCCACAACTGCCCTATTCTGCTCACAAAGTCTGTCCAACATGTGGAACGTGGAGTTCCAGCGCATGCTCACGTCGCACAACAGTCAGTGAGCTGGCAATTGCTAGCGCTGCTGCAGCATTGCCAGACCAGTGGAAGCTGTTGATGACTTGTGGAAATGTGCACACTTGCGGTGCACCTTCACCAGTAGCTCAGGCAAATTAGGGTAGGTTTTGAGAAACCGCTGAACCACTAGGTTGAACACGTGGGCTAGGCATTATATGTGTGTGAGCTTGCCAAGCTCCAAAGCCGCCACCAAGTTACGGCCATTATCAGACACAACCATGCCTGGTTGTAGGTTGAGTGGCGAGAGCCACAGCTCAGTCTGGTCCCTTATCCCCTGCTACAGCTCTGCAGCGATTTGCTGTTTGTCACCTAAGCAGATCCGTTTAAGCACGGCTTGTTGCTGCTTCCTCACTGCAGTGCTACACTGCTTCCAGCTACTGACTGATGGCTGACTGGTGCTGCAAGATGATAGATCAGAGGTGGAAGTTGAGGAAAAGGCGGAGGAGGAAAAGGGGGGGTTACAGCCACTAATGTATTTGGCGGCGGAAACCCTGATGGAAGTAGGGCCCGCAATCCTTGGCGTCGGTAGCACCTGTGCAATCCCAGGGTACGACTCGCTCCCAGCTTCCACAATGTTTATCCATTGTGCCTTCAGGGAAATGTAGCATCCCTGGCCAAAAGCACTTGTCCATGTGTCAGTCGTTAAGTAGCCCTTTCCAATAACTGCGTTGGTCAGGGCATGGGTGATGTTACGGGACACATGCTGGTGTAAGGCGCGGATGGCACACCGGGAAATATATTGGTGACTGGGGACAGAGTACCGCGGGTCAGCCGACGCCATCAGGCTGCGGAAAGACTCAGTGTCCACAAGCCTAAATGGCAACATTTCCAGGACCAGCAATTTAGAAAGGTGCACATTTAATGCCATGATTTGTGGGTGGGAAGCTGGGTATTTTCTCTTTCGTTCAAAGGCCTGGGGTATAGACATATGTACGCTGCGCTGGGACACAGAAGTTGATGTGCTAGTTGATGGTGCTTGCGAAGATCCAGGTGCATGGCGGGAGGCATCCGGGCCTGCATCTTGGACAGAGGTTTGGCCATCACATAACACAGGGGAAGAGGAGGTAGTAGTGTGACCCGCAGACACTGGTTTTGTACCCAGGCGTTCGGCCCACCTATTAGGGTGCTTTCATGCCATGTGGCGGATCATGCTGGTGGTGGTGTTCACGTCCCTGCTCATTTTGGTAATGCACAGGTTGCAAATGACAATTCTTTTATCGTCCGCACTTTCTTTAAAAAAGTGACAGACTGCGGAACACCTACCCCTTGGCAAGGGAGATTACAGCAAGAGGGTGCTCCGGGGAAAAGTTGCGGGCCTGTTTGGTGTGGCCCGCCTTCTCCCTTTTGCCACCCCACTGCCTCTTCCAGCCTGTTGCGGTGCTGCAGATCCCTCCCCCTCTTTACTGCTGTCCTCACTCGGCTTGCCACCTTCCCAGGTTGGGTCAGTGACTTCATCATCCAGCACCTCCTCTTCCACTTCCTCACTCTGGTCATCCTCCTGACTTGTTGACCTAACAACAACCTCAGTTATTGACAACTGTGTCTCATCCTCGTTATGATCCTTTTGAGACACAATTTGCGGTTGACTTATTGGCAACTATGTCTTATCATCATCATCCACCTCGTAAAACACTAATTGCTGTTCCCCACCGTCATCTTCTTTTGACTGTGGATGCTCTAGAGTTTGGTAATCAGGCGGGCTTGGCGAGAGGCCCAAATTAAGGAATGGCGATGAAAACAGCTCCTCGGAATATCCGAGTGTGGGATCACTTGATTGCCAAGACTTTCCATGGTGGGTGGAAGGAGTATCAGGGTGAAGATTCTGTTGACCAGACTCTTGGCTACTGAGACTAAACTTTGTGGAAGACAGGGTGGTGCTTAACCGACTGAAAGCATTATCTGCTGCAATCCAACCAACCACCTGGTCACACTGGTCTGACTTTGAGAGTGGTGTCCTGCGCCGCCCTGCAAACTGGGACATGAATCTAGGTATCGTGGATGAGTGTGTTTCTTGTGTTCTGGCAGCAGGCACAGTTTCACCGCGCCTCTGTGTGCACCATCAGCAGCATAATAAATGTTATACATGCTTGCAACTATGTCACACATACAGTTACGCAGGTTTTGTAAGTGTATGCGCAAATAAAGTACACAGAATGTCACCGATATATTTAGGATGTGCACACGTTAAACAGGAGGTATAGTGCAAGTAATGTCGCTGTCACCACCGCCGAATAAAAAATTACACTGAATGAATATCACTGAAATTTAGGATGCACACACATTAAACAAGACGTATAGTGCACGTAATGTCGCTGTCACCACCTCCTAATATATACAGGGAGTGCAGAATTATTAGGCAAGTTGTATTTTTGAGGATGAATTTTATTATTGAACAACAACCATGTTCTCAATGAACCCAAAAAACTCATTAATATCAAAGCTGAATATTTTTGGAAGTAGTTTTTAGTTTGTTTTTAGTTTTAGCTATTTTAGGGGGATATCTGTGTGTGCAGGTGACTATTACTGTGCATAATTATTAGGCAACTTAACAAAAACAAATATATACCCATTTCAATTATTTATTTTTACCAGTGAAACCAATATAACATCTAAACATTCACAAATATACATTTCTGACATTCAAAAACAAAACAAAAACAAATCAGTGACCAATATAGCCACCTTTCTTTGCAAGGACACTCAAAAGCCTGCCATCCATGGATTCTGTCAGTGATTTGATCTGTTCACCATCAACATTGCGTGCAGCAGCAACCACAGCCTCCCAGACACTGTTCAGAGAGGTGTACTGTTTTCCCTCCTTGTAAATCTCACATTTGATGATGGACCACAGGTTCTCAATGGGGTTCAGATCAGGTGAACAAGGAGGCCATGTCATTAGATTTTCTTCTTTTATACCCTTTCTTGCCAGCCACGCTGTGGAGTACTTGGACGCGTGTGATGGAGCATTGTCCTGCATGAAAATCATGTTTTTCTTGAAGGATGCAGACTTCTTCCTGTACCACTGCTTGAAGAAAGTGTCTTCCAGAAACTGGCAGTAGGACTGGGAGTTGAGCTTGACTCCATCCTCAACCCGAAAAGGCCCCACAAGCTCATCTTTGATGATACCAGCACAAACCAGTACTCCACCTCCACCTTGCTGGCGTCTGAGTCGGACTGAAGCTCTCTTCCCTTTACCAATCTAGCCACGGGCCCATCCATCTGGCCCATCAAGACTCACTCTCATTTCATCAGTCCATAAAACCTTAGAAAAATCAGTCTTGAGATATTTCTTGGCCCAGTCTTGACGTTTCAGCTTGTGTGTCTTGTTCAGTGGTGGTCGTGGGTGGAAGGAGTATCAGGGTGAAGATTCTGTTGATCAGACTCTTGGCTACTGAGACTAAACTTTGTGGAAGACAGGGTGGTGCTTAACCGACTGGAAGCATTATCTGCTGCAATCCAACCAACCACCTGGTCACACTGGTCTGACTTTGAGAGTGGTGTCCTGCGCCGCCCTGCAAACTGGGACATGAATCAAGGTATCGTGGATGAGTGTGTTTCTTGTGTTCTGGCAGCAGGCACAGTTTCACCGCGCCTCTGTGTGCACCATCAGCAGCATAATAAATGTTATACATACTTGCAACTATGTCACACATACAGTTACGCAGGTTTTGTAAGTGTATGCGCAAATAAAGAACACAGAATGTCACCGATATATTTAGGATGTGCACACGTTAAACAGGAGGTATAGTGCAAGTAATGTCGCTGTCACCACCGCCGAATAAAAAATTACACTGAATGAATATCACTGAAATTTAGGATGCACACACATTAAACAAGACGTATAGCGCACGTAATGTCGCTGTCACCACCTCCTAATATATACAGTATATAATAAATAATAAAAAATGACTCTGAATGAATGTCACTGATATTTAGGATGCACACACGTTAAATAGGAAGTATAGTGCAAGTAATGTCGCTGTCACCACCGCCTAATAAAAAATTACACTGAATGAATGTCACTGATATTTAGAATGCGCACATGTTAAACAGGAGGTATAGCGCAAGTAATGTCGCTGTAAGCACCGCCTAATAAAAAATTACACTGAATGAATGTCACTGATATTTAGGATGCGCACACATTAAACAGAACATATAGCGCACGTAATGTCGCTGTCACCACCGCCTAATATATATATAATATATAATAAAAAATTACTCTGAATGAATGTCACTGATATTTACGATGCGCACACGTTAAACAGGAGGTACAGCATAGTGCAAGTAATGTCGCTGTCACCACCGTCGAATAAAAAATTACACTGAATGAATGTCACTGATATTTAGGATGCGCACACGTTAAACAGGAGGTATAGCGCAAGTAAAGTCGCTGTAACCACCGCCTAATAAAAAATTACACTGAATGAATGTCACTGATATTTAGAATGCGCACATGTTAAACAGGAGGTATAGTGCAAGTAATGTCGCTGTAACCATCGCCTAATAAAAATTACACTAAATGAATGTCACTGATATTTAGGATGCGCACACGTTAAACAGGAGGTATGACGCAAATAATGTCACTGTCACTACCGCCGAATAAAAAATTACACTGAATGAATGTCACTGATATTTAGGATGCGCACACGTTAAACAGGAGTTATAGCGCAAGTAATGTCGCTGTCACCACTGCCTAATAAAAAATTACACTGAATGAATGTCACTGATATTTAGGATACGCATATGTTAAACAGGAGGTATAGCGCAAGTAATGTCACTGTCACCACCGCCTAATAAAAAATTACACTGAATGAATGTCACAGATATTTTGGATACGCAAACATTATACAGGAGATGTAGCGCATTTAATGTAACTGTCCGCATGGCTACGGCATTACAGTGAATGGTATTACTTTCCCGCACGTTTATTGGCTGCCTAGCAGCCTACAAACATGCAGGGAAGAAACACAAGCATCGCGCTCGAGCACTCGCAGTATTCGGCCGAACACCGCGATGTGCCAAGCACCGCGATGCTCAAGTAAAATTTGTGTTTGGCTGAGCATGCTCGCCCAACACTAAATAATGCAAATCACCAGTACATTCTAAATAGTAAAACACTGGGAAACACTGACATGGAAAAGGACCTAGGAATTTTTGTGAACTGCAAACTAAGCTGTAAAAACCAGTGTCAAGCAGCTGCTGCCAAGGCCAATAAGATAATGGGTTGCATCAAAAGGGGCATAGATGCCTGTGATAAGAACATAGTCCTACCACTTTACAAATCATTAGTCAGACCACACATGGAGTATTGTGTACAGTTCTGGGCTCCTGTGAACAAGGCAGACATAGCAAAGCTAGAGAGGGTTCAGAGGAGGGCAACTAAAGTAATAACTGGAATGGGGGGACTACAGTACACTGAAAGATTATCAACATTAGGGTTATTCACTTTAGAAAAAAGATGACTGAGGGGAGATCTAATTACTATGTATAAATATATCAGGGGTCAGTACAGAGATCTATCCCATCATCTATTTATCCCCAGGACTGTGACTGGGACGAGGGGACATCCTCTGCGTCTGGAGGAAAGAAGGTTTGTACACAAACATAGAAGAGGATTCTTTACGGTAAGAGTAGTGAGACTATGGAACTCTCTGCCTGAGGAGGTGGTGATGGTGAGTTCACTAAAAGCGTTCAAGAGGGGCCTGGATGTATTTCAGGAGTGTAATAATATTACAGGCTATAGCTACTAGAGATGGGTTGTTGATCCAGGGAGTTATTCTGATTGCCCCCTTAAGTGGGGAAAATTAGCTTCTACCTCACAGTTTTTTTTTTCCTTCCTCTGGATCAACTTGCAGGATAACATGCCGAACTGGATGGACAAATATATTTTTTCGGCCATATATACTATGTTACTATGTGACATATATTCTGTATATATATATATATATATATATATATATATATATCCTACATTTGCACTGTATTTGTGAGGCTCTGTGGAAAGGGTTAATGAATACTACTTTTGGGACCTTGAATAAGCTGGTAATTTTCCACTGCTGTCATAGGGTTTAAAGAAGAGAATGTTTTGGAGGGAAAAAAACTGACTTCTTTACCACCAAAACCAGACAAACTGACTTTTTGAATGTCTGGCTTAGCTATGTTGTTATGTCTGGAAACTTGTTTTTGTCTCATTACCATTGAGTATCATTGAAGCTCTAATGTAAGTCTATGACAGATGGGAGTGGTCACTTTGTATTTGTTTGTGCTGAGTTTCTCCACTAGAAATGGTATATAAGGAGAGCAGTCAGAGCCCCTACTGTTCTGCAGTTAGGGATGCAGTGCTTAGGGGGGGGGGGGGGCTCCTGTATGAGTATGAGTGACCAGAAGAAGATGGGGACACTGAGCCGCCAGACCTGTGACCTACTGAGCTACAGACTATGGATCTCCAGACTTTGGCCAGGGTACCAGACTTCTGAGAGAGGAAGGGACAGCTAGTTCAGTCCTTTCCTCAGTATCAAACCCTTCTTCTGTCACGTAGGAGACTGTAGAGGCCAGCCCTAAACCTCACCTGTATTGTTTTGCACCTGAATTCCTCCAGTAAAGAAGCATCCAGGTTTACTGCAGACCCTGACTCTCTGGATTTATTTCCCATTGGGGTGCACCATACCTTACCATCTCTTCCGGATAGCAGCAACACATGGTGACACCTCGACAGTGTCCGGGGGACCTAGTGTAGCGTTGGGCCCACCTCAAACCCGGCCACTGCTCAGCAAGATGTCAACATTGGAGTACCTGGAGGGGAAGGATGATGTAAAAGTGAGGAATTTAAGATGTCTGTGTGCCAAACTCTATAGAGAAGATGCAGAAAGAAGTCATTAAGATAGTCTGGTCTGAATGTAGAACATAAGGAAAGAGAACATTGACATCACTTGATGTAAGAACTACTGTATGTAGTACTGTGTTCTATTGACATTAATTTTATATTGTTCATATTTGGAATGAATGCAGCCTATCAACTCAAAATTCTTTCTGTGTGCGGCAGATATATCTGGCTGAGTTTGAGACCCCTGCCATAGACGTTACATAGTTATAACAGATTTTACAAAATTTTCATGTGATCTATAGTACGGTATTTACAATCCAATATGAATGTGTTATAAGTCAATATATTATAAATCTTTCAATGTAGTAAAGTGAAATCCAGGGTGAATTCCACAGTAAATCGACCACAACCTGTGCTGTTTACACATACTCTTTCGGCACACTGCTGCAATATGGCTACATTAGGTGCGGAGGTGTAATATGATTGCCATAGGGGTGCATGAGTCCTCTAGTATACTTTGATGCAATTTCATAAGGAGGCATGTTTGAGAATCGGAGAGAAGAAAGATGCCTTATATATGGAGATATTCTCCCCTAAAATCATTGCTTGTAGTAAAAATATTCCCATACACAGGAAATCTATCAGGCTTATGTTCAGAATTAGGCTGTTTGTGTGACTATGTACTAAGGGAGCAATATAGGCTTCATGTACTGTTATACAGACTGTGTGAGGAGTGCTCTGTCATTTTGTCATTTACATGAATCCTTAGTTGTTCTGATCAGTGGATTAAATGGAATTTTTAAGAACAGAATTATGTTTTACACAGTTACAATGCAGTGAATATGGCTTTAATCGGTATATATATATACATTTATATATATATATATATATATATATATATATATATATATTCAACTAATAAAGAGGCAGCACTTCCAGTAGTTCGGTGATAGGGTGACGACCCCAAACTTTATTCCAGCTACGTTTCTGCCTTCTCAATGAGGCCTTTGTCAAGCTACAACAGTGCTATACTGTGGGGTTTATATACCCACAATCCAATACAAATTTGTGCAATTAGTGAAACCACATGTGCACAGTAAAATCACATGATCATCAGAACATCACATTATCACATGACTCTCTGTGTATACATCTTTAACATGTCAAAAAATTCTTTATACAAAAATTGTAACATCATTCAAAAGTGAAAAGCCTAGTTCATAGGTATTGTACATATTCTACATCGTGATCTAGTGTGCTACATCAATATCCATCGTATCCGATTTCTGATTGAACTTTTGTGAACTTAATAGTGCTCCATACATTGAGGGTTAAAATCAACTTCACGATGCAGCTGCATCATATTAAACTTTAAAAACTTTTTGAACTCACCGTCATGGATCAGCCAAGCGCGCCGACCTCATCGCCCCCCCGTCAGCCAGGTGCATGCGCCGCGTCATGCGCCACCCGTCTACCTCACCACGTCGCCGCGTCATCACGCACGCACCCTGGAACGCAAACTCGCCCAGTGGAGCGCATCGCGTGTGTAGCGGCGGCGGGGGGAGGGAAAGAGGAAACACATGACCGGACACACAGCCGGGGGGCGTGTCAGTGGCTATGGTAACGCAGTGTACATCAATGCAAAAAGAAGGGAACATCAAGAACGTCACACAGCACAATGCAGTCCAACCAACCTGTGCCTAGATGTGCGAATGGGCCCAGGAAAGGCGACCCCCACAATATCAGTATCAAACTGACGTAGTGACGCCCCCGATGTCCATAAGCACATCCAGAGTGAAAATTCTGTGCAGTTACAATGGGAGGGATCCATCCCATCTCCATGCACTAAAATTAGGTATACATAAAACCAACTCTTGGCTTCTGGATTCCCGGTCAGAGCTGGCATCTCATACCACTTTAATGAAAATTGATGCAGGTCGGATTTCCCTGACTTGCAATGTGTGACGCATCATCGACGTCCCTCTTTAGCATAGACCACTGATCACCGTTGTGTCGGCGTACCCGGGTGGTCCACGTACGGTGTAGTCCAATCATAAGACAAAGGGTCATTAAATTCTTCGAACTTCAATCTGTGAATAGACCAAAGGTATATGAGTGTATTTATCATACAATAGATTCAAAATAGCACTGTTGTATATCCTCCCCACTCGACTAAACGAATATTATCACCTCCACATCTGATGAGCAAGTTACACATTACCTATCCACATAGTTCCCATCTACATTCAGCATTGAGACCTTCAGGCCTAAGTGTGCGCAGCTTATGTATCCACATAATCTCACGTTGTTTCAACTTTTTCTCCCTATTACCTCCCCTTTTAAGTGGGGGAATATGGTCTATCACCCTAAACTTTAGATCCTTTTCCCTGTGCCCAGCTTCTACAAAATGCTTAGGCATCGGGAGATCTTTCCGTTTTTGACGGATGGAATACCTGTGATAGTTCATTCGCGTCTTCACGTCACAGATCGTCTCCCCAACATATAGGAGACTGCAGGGGCATGTCAACATATAGACGACGAATGAACTATCACAAGTCAAGAAATGTCTGATCTCAAACACCCTATTGGTCACTGGGTGTGTAAATGTTTCTCCCTTCAACATATAGCTGCAGTTTACGCAGTTCAAACATGGATAGCTACCTAGTTTTTTCCGACCCATGTAAGTCTGAACCATGGTTTTGTCACCTGCCACCTCTGCTCTAACCAATTTGGCTCTCAGACTGTCAGTTCTCCTGTAGGACATCAAGGGGGGTATAGTGAATTATTTCACATGGCCAAAGTTTCTACTCAATATAGGCCAGTGTTTCTTAACAACTTTTGCTACCTGATCGCTGCCTTCAGTGTAGGTGGAAATAAAAGGTATTCTAGCTTGTTCAGTCACTTTCTTGGGGCTCCTAGGTTTCAGATCACCCAGATGTTTCTGTATTAATCTCTTAGGATACCCTCTGTTTAGGAATTTTTCAGCCATCTCCGATAGTCTTTTGTCTTTTAAAATAGGATCTTTTACAATACGTTGGATCCGTAGGAACTGGCTCCGTGGTAGAGACTTGACCATAGGCCGCGGGTGGCAGCTTTCAAATCTCAAAAGCTTGTTGCAATCCGTCGGTTTAATGAACAAGTCTGTTACCAACCTATTGTCTTGTTTCCTCACCATAGTGTCCAAAAATTGGACCTGCTCGGTGGAGTGCGTCAGAGTGAACCGGATTTCAGAATCCATATTGTTCAAAAATTCATGGAACTCGGTCAATTCGCCCTCAGTGCCATCCCAGACCACGAACACATCATCTATGTATCTCCACCACCCCAGCACATGGCTGAAGTGGTGGGACACATAGACGTGCCCAGCCTCCAGGTCTGACATGAAAATGTTGGCATAAGTTGGCGCCATGTTTGACCCCATAGCGGTTCCGCGTAATTGGAGGTAGAAGCCATTTTGAAAAGCAAAATAATTGTATCTGAGCACTACACCGAGCAGGTCAATTATGAACTCCTTACATTCATCTGTGTAAAGAGCCGAGACCAGACATTTCCTGACAGCCTCCACACCCCTATCATGATTGATAGAGGTGTAGAGGCTGACCACATCAAAAGACGCTAGTATGGTCATAGGTGTAATTTCAATTCCAGCAATTCTATCCAAGAAATCGCCTGTGTCCTGAATATACGATCTAGCCGAACTGGCAAACCGCCGTAGAATCTTGTCCAGAAAGATCGCCAAATTCGAGAACACAGACTCCCTCCCGGAGACTATGGGCCTCCCCGGAGGGTTACACATGCTCTTATGAATCTTAGGTAACACGTACATTAGTGGTGTCTTGGGGTGTGTAACCAGCAAAAAATTGTACAAGGACTCATCAATAAGACCTCCTAGTTTAGCTCCATCAAGTACCCTGGTGATAACTTTGATCACCTCAAACTTGGGGTCATGATTCAACCGTTTATACACGAGAACATCACCTAGTTGTCTCTGAATCTCAGAGATATACCATGCGGTGTCCATTACAACAACGGCTCCCCCTTTGTCAGCGGGTTTCACTGTGAGGGAGCCGTTGTTGCATAGTTCACCCAGGGCCTGTATCTCAGCGGATGTCATGTTCGGGTGCTTGAGCCCACTGGTTTGTGATGAATCCTTTAACCCTTCTATCTCAACTTTTACTACATTAATGTACGCGTCAATAGCTGGACTTCTAATCTGGGGCGTGAAGTCGCTCTTCACGTGTAATCCAACACCGTGAAGGGAGAGTTCACAACCTCGTGCATCAGTATTTACAATAGACTGCTTATCAGAAAACCAGACCTTCCACTTGATATTCCTAAAAAACTTTTGCAAGTCGACCTCAAGCTGAAACCAGTCAATACCAACTGTAGGACAATATGATAGGCCCTTGGCCAAAAGTTCAGTCTGTGCAGTTGTCAAGACATGGGAGGATATATTTACCACCACTGATGATTTCTCTTCCTCGTGGGCCGATTCCTTGCTGTGCGCTGATCTTTTTCTCCATCTGTACTGTCTTTGTCCCCCACGTCTGGTCCTTTTGGATCTGGAGTGGGGCCTAAAAAACGATCATCACGCCGCTGTTCCATTTGCATGGATCCCACTTCTGTGGCTGTTTTCATTCTCTGGGTAGGATTACTGCTGTTATTCCTGGTATTGGTGGTGTTGCCATAATTAGGTTGTCGTCTCTGATTTTTCTGTTCCTGCCATGTGTACACATTTCCCCGCTTGTAGTCTTCCTCATCTCGCAGCCATTTATGCCGTTTTATCAATTCTTGCTCTTTTCTGAATTTCTCCAGGTAAGCAGAAGAATTGGTTAGATATGTGTCATAGTCCTGTATAGGGAGAGCATCTTTCAATTTGACATCAGCTCTTTCAAACTGTTCACGTGTTGCTCCTAATTCGTGCTGCAAAAACTCCAAATTTAGCAATATCATGTCTAGGGCATACTTGTTGGAGATTTGTGTGAACTTGTGTGCAAATTTGCTATCGGCTGGAAATAAACTAGGCTTCAGTTGGGAGCGCATACCCCTTGGGATTCTGTGCGACCTATAGTATTCAGCTAAAGTCGCCAGATGTAGCTCCATTGAAGCTAGCCGTTTTCCATCTGCCTCAAAGCCCTTTTTCAACTCCGTGATAGATGGGGTGGATAGGAATGTGCAGTCACTCACCAGATCATGGAGGATCCTCTCCTCGTCTTGTCTCGTGTAGGAGAATATATCGGGGGGGGTCCCGTTCAGTAGTATCAGGCATTTTCTGTGCATACAGTGCTAAGCTGCTGAGTCCTTATACAATACCACAAATATTGCAGCAGCACAGTCAGATGTAGTGCCCTGGGTGCAAAAAAATCCTCACAGAGGCTGGCTTCTCCTCCAGGATATATATTCAACGAATAAAGAGGCAGCACTTCCAGTAGTTCGGTGATAGGGTGACGACCCCAAACTTTATTCCAGCTACGTTTCTGCCTTCTCAATGAGGCCTTTGTCAAGCTACAACAGTGCTATACTGTAGGGTTTATATACCCACAATCCAATACAAATTTGTGCAATTAGTGAAACCACATGTGCACAGTAAAATGACATGATCATCAGAACATCACATTATCACATGACTCTCTGTGTATACATCTTTAACATGTCAAAAAATTCTTTATACAAAAATTGTAACATCATTCAAAAGTGAAAAGCCTAGTTCATAGGTATTGTACATATTCTACATCGTGATCTAGTGTGCTACATCAATATCCATTGTATCCGATTTCTGATTGAACTTTTGTGAACTTAATAGTGCTCCATACATTGAGGGTTAAAATCAACTTCACGATGCAGCTGCATCATATTAAACTTTAAAAACTTTTTGAACTCACCGTCATGGATCAGCCAAGCGCGCCGACCTCAGCGTCCCCCCGTCAGCCAGGTGCATGCGCCGCGTCATGCGCCACCCGTCTACCTCACCACGTCGCCGCGTCATCACGCACGCACCCTGGAACGCAAACTCGCCCAGTGGAGCGCATCGCGTGTGTAGCGGCGGCGGGGGGAGGGAAAGAGGAAACACATGACCGGACACACAACCGGGGCGTCAAGGGGGCGTGTCAGTGGCCATGGTAACGCAGATGGAGCTAAACTAGGAGGTCTTATTGATGAGTCCTTGTACAATTTTTTGCTGGTTACACACCCCAAGACACCACTAATGTACGTGTTACCTAAGATTCATAGGAGCATGTGTAACCCTCCGGGGAGGCCCATAGTCTCCGGGAGGGAGTCTGTGTTCTCGAATTTGGCGATCTTTCTGGACAAGATTCTACGGCGGTTTGCCAGTTCGGCTAGATCGTATATTCAGGACACAGGCGATTTCTTGGATAGAATTGCTGGAATTGAAATTACACGTATGACCATACTAGCGTCTTTTGATGTGGTCAGCCTCTACACCTCTATCAATCATGATAGGGGTGTGGAGGCTGTCAGGAAATGTCTGGTCTCGGCGCTTTACACAGATGAATGTAAGGAGTTCATAATTGACCTGCTCGGTGTAGTGCTCAGATACAATTATTTTGCTTTTCAAAATGGCTTCTACCTCCAATTACGCGGAACCGCTATGGGGTCAAACATGGCGCCAACTTATGCCAACATTTTCATGTCAGACCTGGAGGCTGGGCACGTCTATGTGTCCCACCACTTCAGCCATGTGCTGGGGTGGTGGAGATACATAGATGATGTGTTCGTGGTCTGGGATGGCACTGAGGGCGAATTGACCGAGTTCCATGAATTTTTGAACAATATGGATTCTGAAATCCGGTTCACTCTGACGCACTCCACCGAGCAGGTCCAATTTTTGGACACTATGGTGAGGAAACAAGACAATAGGTTGGTAACAGACTTGTTCATTAAACCGACGGATTGCAACAAGCTTTTGAGATTTGAAAGCTGCCACCCGCGGCCTATGGTCAAGTCTCTACCACGGAGCCAGTTCCTACGGATCCAACGTATTGTAAAAGATCCTATTTTAAAAGACAAAAGACTATCGGAGATGGCTGAAAAATTCCTAAACAGAGGGTATCCTAAGAGATTAATACAGAAACATCTGGGTGATCTGAAACCTAGGAGCCCCAAGAAAGTGACTGAACAAGCTAGAATACCTTTTATTTCCACCTACACTGAAGGCAGTGATCAGGTAGCAAAAGTTGTTAAGAAACACTGGCCTATATTGAGTAGCAACTTTGGCCATGTAAAAGAATTCACTATACCCCCCTTGATGTCCTACAGGAGAACTGACAGTCTGAGAGCCAAATTGGTTAGAGCAGAGGTGGCAGGTGACAAAACCATGGTTCAGACTTACATGGGTCGGAAAAAACTAGGTAGCTATCCATGTTTGAACTGCGTAAACTGCAGCTATATGTTGAAGGGAGAAACATTTACACACCCAGTGACCAATAGGGTGTTTGAGATCAGACATTTCTTGACTTGTGATAGTTCATTCGTCGTCTATATGTTGACATGCCCCTGCAGTCTCCTATATGTTGGGGAGACGATCTGTGACGTGAAGACGCGAATGAACTATCACAGGTATTCCATCCGTCAAAAACGGAAAGATCTCCCGGTGCCTAAGCATTTTGTAGAAGCTGGGCACAGGGAAAAGGATCTGAAGTTTAGGGTGATAGACCATATTCCCCCACTTAAAAGGGGAGGTAATAGGGAGAAAAAGTTGAAACAACGTGAGATTATGTGGATACATAAGCTGCGCACACTTAGGCCTGAAGGTCTCAATGCTGAATGTAGATGGGAACTATGTGGATAGGTAATGTGTAACTTGCTCATCAGATGTGGAGGTGATAATATTCGTTTAGTCTAGTGGGGAGGATATACAACAGTGCTATTTTGAATCTATTGTATGATAAATACACTCATATACCTTTGGTCTATTCACAGATGGAAGTTCGAAGAATTTAATGACCCTTTGTCTTATGATTGGACTACACCGTACGTGGACCACCCGGGTACGCCGACACAACGGTGATCAGTGGTCTATGCTAAAGAGGGACGTCGATGATGCGTCACACATTGCAAGTCAGGGAAATCCGACCTGCATCAATTTTCATTAAAGTGGTATGAGATGCCAGCTCTGACCAGGAATCCAGAAGCCAAGAGTTGGTTTTATGTATACCTAATTTTAGTGCATGGAGATGGGATGGATCCCTCCCATTGTAACTGCACAGAATTTTCACTCTGGATGTGCTTATGGACATCGGGGGCGTCACTACGTCAGTTTGATACTGATATTGTGGGGGTCGCCTTTCCTGGGCCCATTCGCACATCTAGGCACAGGTTGGTTGGACTGCATTGTGCTGTGTGACGTTCTTGATGTTCCCTTCTTTTTGCATTGATGTACACTGCGTTACCATGGCCACTGACACGCCCTCTTGATACCCCGGCTGTGTGTCCGGTCATGTGTTTCCTCTTTCCCTCCCCCCGCCGCCGCTACACACGCGATGCGCTCCACTGGGCGAGTTTGCGTTCCAGGGTGCGTGCGTGATGACGCGGCGACGTGGTGAGGTAGACGGGTGGCGCATGACGCGGCGCATGCGCCTGGCTGACGGGGGGACGCTGAGGTCGGCGCGCTTGGCTGATCCATGACGGTGAGTTCAAAAAGTTTTTAAAGTTTAATATGATGCAGCTGCATCGTGAAGTTGATTTTAACCCTCAATGTATGGAGCACTATTAAGTTCACAAAAGTTCAATCAGAAATCGGATACGATGGATATTGATGTAGCACACTAGATCATGATGTAGAATATGTACAATACCTATGAACTAGGCTTTTCACTTTTGAATGATGTTACAATTTTTGTATAAAGAATTTTTTGACATGTTAAAGATGTATACACAGAGAGTCATGTGATAATGTGATGTTCTGATGATCATGTGATTTTACTGTGCACATGTGGTTTCACTAATTGCACAAATTTGTATTGGATTGTGGGTATATAAACCCCACAGTATAGCACTGTTGTAGCTTGACAAAGGCCTCATTGAGAAGGCAGAAACGTAGCTGGAATAAAGTTTGGGGTCGTCACCCTATCACCGAACTACTGGAAGTGCTGCCTCTTTATTCGTTGAATATATATCCTGGAGGAGAAGCCAGCCTCTGTGAGGATTTTTTTGCACCCAGGGCACTACATCTGACTGTGCTGCTGCAATATTTGTGGTATTATATATATATATATATATATATATATATAAAACAAAAGGAAAATGATGGTGGCACTGGAAAAACAAATGCTGGCGGGTGCTAAGTCCAGGGATATAGCTGCTTACCCCATGTAGATAAAGACGAAAAGCGGACAGCACTCCAAGTAAAAAAGCAATTGGTGTTTATTCACCCATGTGGAAGGCAACGTTTCAGCTCATACAGGAGCCTTTCTCAAGCAATGAACACAGTGCATCATGGGGTATATATAGTCCAACCCCCATTACATCACAATAAAATCAATCAACATTTTATACAGAAATAAAGTGCAAATAGTGCATAAACAATTCATGAATACATACAAAATGTGCACAGCTCATGTGCGGACAGCCCACAACAACATTAAATCATATGTGCAGAAAGAGGCATAAAAAATATTCCATAAAGTGCAATAAACAATCAACGGATACATATGTGCATCATTATCAATGTGGGAGGAGAGATGTGATGCAATGATACAGAGAGGGAGTGGTGACATACCCCATATGATCCTCTGTGACGCACATGCCAGTGGCCGCCGAATCCGGGGTTCGGGTCTACACACTGCGCAGGCGCCAAGTTGCGTCAAAGGCCCACGGCATGACGTCACCACGTATTGTTGCGGGAGCATGTGCACCAGGGCTAGGTCACTCTGTCGGCCATTTTACAATAGGTAAACGTCTCCTAATAGTGTGTGTGCGCATGTCCATGTTAACCACCTCCGGACCGCCTAACGCAGGATCGCGTTCCGGAGGTGGCAGCCCTGCGCAGAGTCACGCATATATGCGTCATCTCGCGATGGGCGAGATTTCCTGTGAACGCGCGCACACAGGCGCGCGCGCTCACAGGAACGGAAGGTAAGAGAGTTGATCTCCAGCCTGCCAGCGGCGATCGTTCGCTGGCAGGCTGGAGATGTGTTTTTTTTAACCCCTAACAGGTATATTAGACGCTGTTTTGATAACAGCGTCTAATATACCTGCTACCTGGTCCTCTGGTGGTCCCCTTTGTTTGGATCGACCACCAGAGGACACAGGTAGCTCAGTAAAGTCCCACCAAGCACCACTACACTACACTACACCCCCCCCCCGTCACTTATTAACCCCTTATTAGCCCCTGATCACCCCTGATCACCCCATATAGACTCCCTGATCACCCCCCTGTCATTGATCACCCCCCTGTCATTGATTACCCCCCTGTAAAGCTCCATTCAGATGTCCGCATGATTTTTACGGATCCACTGATAGATGGATCGGATCCGCAAAACGCATCCGGACGTCTGAATGAAGCCTTACAGGGGCATGATCAATGACTGTGGCTATCACCCCATATAGACTCCCTGATCACCCCCCCTGTCATTGATTACACCCCTGTCATTGATCAACCCCCTGTAAAGCTCCATTCAGATGTCCGCATGATTTTTACGGATGCACTGATAGATGGATCCGATCCGCAAAACGCATCCGGACGTCTGAATGAAGCCTTACAGGGGCGTGATCAATGACTGTGGTGATCACCCCATATAGACTCCCTGATCACCCCCCTGTAAAGCTCCATTCAGATGTCCGCATGATTTTTACGGATGCACTGATAGATGGATCCGATCCGCAAAACGCATCCGGACGTCTGAATGAAGCCTTACAGGGGCGTGATCAATGACTGTGGTGATCACCCCATATAGACTCCCTGATCACCCCCCTGTCATTGATCACCCCCCTGTAAAGCTCCATTCAGATGTCCGCATGATTTTTACGGATGCACTGATAGATGGATCCGATCCGCAAAACGCATCCGGACGTCTGAATGAAGCCTTACAGGGGCATGATCAATGACTGTGGTGATCACCCCATATAGACTCCCTGATCACCCCCCTGTCATTGATCACCCCCCTGTAAAGCTCCATTCAGATGTCCGCATGATTTTTACGGATCCACTGATAGATGGATCGGATCCGCAAAACGCATCCGGACGTCTGAATGAAGCCTTACAGGGGAGTGATCAATGACTGTGGTGATCACCCCATATAGACTCCCTGATCACCCCCCTGTCATTGATTACCCCCCTGTAAAGCTCCATTCAGATGTCCGCATGATTTTTACGGATGCACTGATAGATGGATCGGATCCGCAAAACGCATCCGGACGTCTGAATGAAGCCTTACAGGGGCGTGATCAATGACTGTGGTGATCACCCCATATAGACTCCCTGATCACCCCCCTGTCATTGATCAACCCCCCTGTCATTGATCACCCCCCCTGTCATTGATCACCCCCCCTGTCATTGATCACCCCCCTGTCATTGATCACCCCTCTGTAAGGCTCCATTCAGATATTTTTTTGGCCCAAGTTAGCAGAATTTTTTTTTTTTTTCTTACAAAGTCTCATATTCCACTAACTTGTGTCAAAAAATAAAATCTCACATGAACTCACCATACCCCTCACGGAATCCAAATGCGTAAAATTTTTTAGACATTTATATTCCAGACTTCTTCTCACGCTTTAGGGCCCCTAGAATGCCAGGGCAGTATAAATACCCCACATGTGACCCCATTTCGGAAAGAAGACACCCCCAGGTATTCCGTGAGGGGCATATTGAGTCCATGAAAGATTGAAATTTTTGTCCCAAGTTAGCGGAACGGGAGACTTTGTGAGAAAAAAATTAAAAATATCAATTTCCGCTAACTTGTGCCAAAAAAAAAAATTTTCTATGAACTCGCCATGCCCCTCATTGAATACCTTGGGGTGTCTTCTTTCCAAAATGGGGTCACATGTGGGGTATTTATACTGCTCTGGCATTCTAGGGGCCCCAAAGCGTGAGAAGAAGTCTGGTATCCAAATGTCTAAAAATGCCCTCCTAAAAGGAATTTGGGCACCTTTGCGCATCTAGGCTGCAAAAAAGTGTCACACATCTGGTATCGCCGTACTCAGGAGAAGTTGGGGAATGTGTTTTGGGGTGTCATTTTACATATACCCATGCTGGGTGAGAGAAATATCTTGGTCAAATGCCAACTTTGTATAAAAAAATGGGAAAAGTTGTCTTTTGCCAAGATATTTCTCTCACCCAGCATGGGTATATGTAAAATGACACCCCAAAACACATTCCCCAACTTCTCCTGAATACGGCGATACCACATGTGTGACACTTTTTTGCAGCCTAGGTGGGCAAAGGGGCCCATATTCCAAAGAGCACCTTTAGGATTTCACAGGTCATTTACCTACTTACCACACATTAGGGCCCCTGGAAAATGCCAGGGCAGTATAACTACCCCACAAGTGACCCCATTTTGGAAAGAAGACACCCCAAGGTATTCCGTGAGGGGCATGGCGAGTTCCTAGAATTTTTTATTTTTTGTCACAAGTTAGTGGAAAATGATGATTTTTTTTTTTTTTTTTTTTCATACAAAGTCTCATATTCCACTAACTTGTGACAAAAAATAAAAAGTTCCATGAACTCACTATGCCCATCAGCGAATACCTTGGGGTCTCTTCTTTCCAAAATGGGGTCACTTATGGGGTAGTTATACTGCCCTGGCATTCTAGGGGCCCAAATGTGTGGTAAGGAGTTTGAAATCAAATTCTGTAAAAAATGACCTGTGAAATCCGAAAGGTGCTCTTTTGAATATGGGCCCCTTTGCCCACCTAGGCTGCAAAAAAGTGTCACACATCTGGTATCTCCGTAATCGGGAGAAGTTGGGGAATGTGTTTTGGGGTGTCATTTTACATATACCCATGCTGGGTGAGAGAAATATCTTGGCAAAAGACAACTTTTCCCATTTTTTTATACAAAGTTGGCATTTGACCAAGATATTTATCTCACCCAGCATGGGTATATGTAAAAAGACACCCCAAAACACATTCCTCAACTTCTCCTGAATACAGAGATACCAGATGTGTGACACTTTTTTGCAGCCTAGGTGGGCAAAGGGGCCCACATTCCAAAGAGCACCTTTCGGATTTCACAGGTCATTTACCTACTTACCACACATTTGGGCCCCTAGAATGCCAGGGCAGTATAACTACCCCACAAGTGACCCCATTTTGGAAAGAAGAGACCCCAAGGTATTCGCTGATGGGCATAGTGAGTTCATGGAAGTTTTTATTTTTTGTCACAAGTTTGTGGAATATGAGACTTTGTATGAAAAAATAAAATAAAAAAAAAAATCATCATTTTCCACTAACTTGTGACAAAAAATAAAAAATTCTAGGAACTCGCCATGCCCCTCACGGAATACCTTGGGGTGTCTTCTTTCCAAAATGGGGTCACTTGTGGGGTAGTTATACTGCCCTGGTATTCTAGGGGCCCAAATGTGTGGTAAGGAGTTTGAAATCAAATTCAGGAAAAAATGAGGAGTGAAATCCGAAAGGTGCTCTTTGGAATATGGGCCCCTTTGCCCACCTAGGCTGCAAAAAAGTGTCACACATCTGGTATCCCCGTACTCAGGAGAAGTTGAGGAATGTGTTTTGGGGTGTCTTTTTACATATACCCATGCTGGGTGAGATAAATATCTTGGTCAAATGACAACTTTGTATAAAAAAATGGGAAAAGTTGTCTTTTGCCAAGATATTTCTCTCACCCAGCATGGGTATATATAAAATGACACCCCAAAACACATTCCCCACCTTCTCCTGAGTACGGAGATACCAGATGTGTGACACTTTTTTGCAGCCTAGGTGGGCAAAGGGGCCCATATTCCAAAGAGCACCTTTCGGATTTCACTGGTCATTTTTTACAGAATTTGATTTCAAACTCCTTACCACACATTTGGGCCCCTAGAATGCCAGGGCAGTATAACTTCCCCACAAGTGACCCCATTTTGGAAAGAAGAGACCCCAAGGTATTCGCTGATGGGCATAGTGAGTTCATAGAACTTTTTATTTTTTGTCACAAGTTAGTGGAATATGAGACTTTGTAAGAAAAAAAAAAAAAAAAAAAAAAATCATAATTTTCCGCTAACTTGTGACAAAAAATAAAAAGTTCTATGAACTCACTATGCCCATCAGTGAATACCTTAGTGTGTGTACTTTCAGAAATGGGGTCATTTGTGGGGTGTTTGTACTGTCTGGGCATTATAGAACCTCAGGAAACATGACAGGTGCTCAGAAAATCAGAGCTGCTTCAAAAAGCGGAAATTCACATTTTTGTACCATAGTTTGTAAACGCTATAACTTTTACCCAAACCATTTTTTTTTTACCCAAACATTTTTTTTTTATCAAAGACATGTAGAACTATAAATTTAGAGCAAAATTTCTATATGGATGTCGTTTTTTTTTGCAAAATTTTACAACTGAAAGTGAAAAATGTCATTTTTTTGCAAAAAAAATCGTTAAATTTCGATTAATAACAAAAAAAGTAAAAATGTCAGCAGCAATGAAATACCACCAAATGAAAGCTCTATTAGTGAGAAGAAAAGGAGGTAAAATTCATTTGGGTGGTAAGTTGCATGACCGAGCAATAAATGGTGAAAGTAGTGTAGGTCAGAAGTGTAAAAAGTGGCCTGGTCTTTCAGGGTGTTTAAGCACTGGGGGCTGAGGTGGTTAAAGACAGGACAGCGCATCGCGGAGAGTATTCCGCGTTCTGTGGCATGGATATACTGGAGACAGGGGGGAGGCTGCATCTCGTTAGAGACACGGACCCTCAACCCATATGGGCATAATGTGATGGTGACCACGACGGGACTCGCCGTGTCCACCTACACAAAGTCCACCAAATCTCTCCAATAACCACCCCTAGTCATAGACACACAATACATTTCAGAGACTAATCTATAAAACAAATGCAAATTTTGGCACAACTTGGGAATTAGCAGAGATATTGTCAATGATGTATGATAAACAAAGGCATGTGGACACAGCGTTCACAAACAGGGTACGTCCCACTTCTCAATTTCTCAGCATACATCTCATCTGTGAAGATAAAGAGAGAGAAAAGAATAAGAAAATAAAATGGCTTATTCGTGTTCATAATACACTATATACATCCAGGAGTATGCCGCATGTCACATGTATATACAATGTAGGGCAAACTGCTTGTCTAGGAATACACCCCCGGATTATAATCCATATTGAGCCCATTTGGTTTCAGACAATTCAAAGTATGGATCCAGAAAAGCTGTTTCTTTTTTAACATCAATACTCTATTGCCACCACGTCTCGGCATGGGGACATGATCAATGGCCCAACATTGGAGATCCTTCTCTGAGTTCTTACAATCCGTGAAATGTTTAGGGACTGGAAGGTCCTGTCTTTTTTTACGTATTGTGTATCTGTGGTTGTTTAACCGTGTCTTTAGGTCGGTGGACGTTTCCCCCACATATAACAACCTGCATGGGCAGGTCAAAATGTAGATAACAAAGTTAGAGTTACATGTGAGGTGGAAACGAATCGAGTAAGAAACTCCTGTTGTAGGGTGGACAAATGCTCTACCCTTGCCCATAAATTTGCAATTAACGCAACATAGGCAGGGAAAACTTCCCTTGCCATGTGTGGTCAAAGAAGTTTGTGTCAATATAGACTTAGGACCAATGTCAGCTTTGACTAATCTAAATTCATGGATCTCACTAAGGCATCCTCCCAGAATCCCCCAATGTCGTTTGATAATATAGTTGATATCCTCACTCTGTTCAGTATATTTGGAGATAAACGGAATCCTGGTCTGAGACCTGTTGGACACCCTCCTCTCCAAGGTACTGCTCCTGTCTAAATCATGGACCCTGGTTATGTAGAAATCAAGTAACTGGGAGGGGTATCCCCTTTTCTGGTATTTTTCTGCCATGGTGTTTAGTGATTGGTCCACCATTTCTGGTTCAGAAACTATTCGTTTGACCCTAAGGAATTGTGAAAAAGGTAAATGCTTAATCATGTTGCGTGGATGACCACTGTTGAAACATAAGAGGGTGTTTTTGTCTGTGGGCTTAGTATACAATTGTGTGTGTAGCTTGCCCTCACTAAACTTAACCGTGGTGTCTAGAAACTGTAATTCAGTCTCTGAATGAACCAAAGTGAACTGTAAATCTTTATTAACACTATTCAGAAATGCGTGGAATTCAATCAACTGAACACTAATGCCGGTCCATATGAGGAAGATGTCGTCGATGTATCTCCACCACCGCAGCAAATGGCTGTGGTGGTGGGACGCATAGACGACATCCTCCTCAAAGCACCTCATAAAGATGTTAGCGTAAGTTGGTGCTACATTAGACCCCATCGCCACGCCTCGTTTTTGCTGGAAAATTATTATTTGTAATAAGTCGGTAATAAACGTCTTGGCAGGTGTAGTGTAGGATGAAAGACCTAGCATGCGTTCAATTGCGCCTATACCCAAGTTGTGGTCAATTGAGGTATATAAAGAAGTAACGTCAAAGGATGCCAAGTGGACCTCATGGACACCAGTGAATTCAATCACATTCAACTTGCAAAGGAAGTCAGTCGTATCCTGTATATACGACTCAGCCCCCATTGCAAAGTCGTGTAGAACCTTATCAAGAAACATCGCAATGCTACTAAAAATAGAGTCCGAACCGGACACAATCGGGCGTCCGGGGGGGTCACTAAGAGATTTGTGCACTTTAGAAAGTATATATAAAACCGGCGTAACCGGATGGTCAACGGTGAGAAATTCACACAAATCATCATCTATAGTGCCCGCCATATACTCATCAGCCAGACATCTCTTGATGAGTTTTGCTATATCAAATTTAGTGTCAGCCTGAAGAACAGAATAAACATCTGTATCATCAAGCTGACGTTTGACCTCAGCCACATATTTGTTGGTGTCCATGATGACCACTGCGCCTCCCTTGTCGGCAGGTTTAACTGTCAACGAGGGATCACTTCTCAATTGCTCCAGTGCCTCAATCTCCAAGCTGGACAGGTTTGGATGTTTGAGAGCACTGTTGTTACATTTCGACTTGTATATTGCTATATCAGATTTCACAGCAGTGATAATTGCATCTACAGAAGGCTCATTGACATATGGGGTAAAGTGACTTTTCAAGGACAGATCAAGGCGTCTCAGGGAGAACTCGCTAGCCTGAGGCGCCGCGATCTGCGTCTTGTTTGTATCCGTTGATTGTTTATTGCACTTTATGCTATATTTTTTATGCCTCTTTCTGCACATTTGATTTAATGTTGTTGCGGGCTGTCCGCACATGAGCGGTGCACATTTTGTATGTATTCATGAATTGTTTATGCACTATTTGCACTTTATTTCTGTATAAAATGTTGATTGATTTTATTGTGATGTAATGGGGGTTGGACTATATATACCCCATGATGCACTGTGTTCATTGCTTGAGAAAGGCTCTTGTATGAGCTGAAACGTTGCCTTCCACATGGGTGAATAAACACCAATTGCTTTTTTACTTGGAGTGCTGTCCGCTTTTCGTCTTTATATATATATATATATATATATATATATATATATATATATATATACAGTTGAAACTTGAAAAATTTGAATATTATGCAAAGTTCATTTATTTCAGTAATGCAACTTAAAAGGTGAAACTAACATATGAGATAGACTCATTACATGCAAAGCAAAATATTTCAAGCCTTTATTTGTTATAATTTGGATGATTATGGCTTACAGCTTATGAAACCCCAAAGTCACCATTTTAAGGTACCCTTTGCTCAGGGTGTATGGACTAATTAGCTGACTAGAGTGTGATACTTTGAGCCTAGAATATTGAACCTTTTCACAAAATTCTAATTTTAAGCTGCATTAATGCAATCCTTTTAATTTGCATTACTGAAATAAATGAACTTTTGCACAATATTCAAATTTTTCGAGTTTCACCTGTATCTGTATATATATATATATATATATATATATATATATATATATATATATAGAGAGAGAGAGAGAGAGAAAGAAAGAATAAATAAATAACAGGAAAACAATACCACACAGCATTTTAGATCTTTGAGAAAAATGGCATGTGACTAGGTCAATTGGATACCTCAGATATGGTAAATTACTGCTGTACTGTAGCCAGCATTTTTATGCTGCAATCTGTCTCATTTAGTATGATCGAAATCTAAGAAAAAAAGGAACACCGTATGTAATATTCAGTGTAAAAGGGAAAATAATTTATAGATCTAGAGTATCTAATACGGCTTTATTGCCAATGATGGTTGAGCCACAGTATTGGCATCCAGTGCGTATGATATGCCAAAAACAATCTATAAGGAAACGATCCAAAAACATCTGTAATTTTACCCAGTAGAAGGGTGGCATGGGAGTAAAGCGGCCAGATGGCTGCCCTTTATCATCATTATATGCTAAGCCAGCCAAACTCAAGATGAAAGACTAATGGAAAGAATAGTTAGAGATGACTGGAATTACCAAAGTGCTGTGGGATTTTGGAGTGAATAATGACTGGCCTTCATTTCACTTCTAATGCAAAGACCCATCTGGCCTATAAACTCAGTGGATTTGTTGATTGAAATAGGATACAGTATATTTGAAATCCTTTGCATTCTGGGAAATTGTTCCCTTTCAAAATAGGTCAATTAAAACTTTAAAGTTGTCACAAAATGAACTTTTAATTTACTGAATTGCACATCAACTCAACATATTTTCAATGAGACAGACAAATATGTTAGAATGACAAGAGCAACAGGTGCCTGAGATCAAAAATATCTCCAATAAATATTAAACACACACACTCACCAAACATAAAAAAATGAATTGATATTAAAGACAGACCAATTCTCTAATGATAAAAATCAGAATAAATCTAAGCTAAAAGTATAGCGCTATCCAAACAAAGCACAGTACACACCAGGACCATTTCACATGCCAGTTAAAAAAACAACAACATAAGACAAGATGCACAGGCCAGAACATTAGCATAAACAAATCCTTTGAAAATTATTAGTGTTGAGCACGAAAATTGCAAATTTTTAGCGCAAATATCACCACTTCGAGAATTTGCTAACATTTAGAATACAGTGCTATATATTCGTTATAATGAATATTCTGCATTTTTTTTCCATCTGAACACATGATTTCTCTCTGCTTCTTGCTTGTGGGCCAATGAGAAGGAAGCAATGTCAAGTTCACATCAATACTTAGTGCACCAATCAGTAATCTGTAGTCAGACCTGCTAAAATGTGAAGTTGCATGTAGTGCGAAAAAATATTATAATCACTGCCGATTAGCGCAATCGCTAATTTATTGGAGCACTTGACTCTATCTACATATAAAGCTATTCTAATGTTCTGCCGTGACAACCATTTTCTCCAGCCACAGGAAACTTATACCAGCTTGAAAAATGTAGCCAAAGTGAGCCACGCCTGTATTTCACGTTCTGAATTCGCATTATGCGATTTTTACATTGCCGATTTATCTCATTCAATAAATGAATCTCAAATTCTCTAAATTCGTGAATATATGACGAATATTTTACAAAATATTCGTGAAATATTGCGAATTCGAATATAGCCCCTGCCGCTCATCACAATTTTTTTTATAATGTACGTTATTCGAATATTATTAGCAAATTAGCTCTAGTTGGAGTTACAGCTATTCTTTAAGTCACTGTTTGATTAAAGTCATGTCAATACCTTATCTGCAGTCAGCTGTTTTGGGGTGATTGTCCCTCATCAGTACAGAGCAGAAAGAACTGACTTAACTGGATGAGAAAAATTTTATTCGGCTGCTTTGCCGAATTTCACAAAGAAATTTGGTACATGACGAATTGCTTTGATAGAGAATCCTTTGGAGGTTCGTGGAACAAACATCAGGAATATCTTTGTCTTGTGTTTTACTACTTGGTTGTATGCCCCAAAGAAAGAGGCCGGATTAAAAGAAAAGCAGCGTGGTTCCAACATCATTTTATTGGGTTGATATGTAACATTGAGGTATCAGACTTCTGCTTTCTGTTATATTATATGACTGGAAGGGACTGTGTAGGAGGAAAACTTATTGTACCAGGTAGAACATTCTATAGCCATGATTGTCCCTCAAAGTCAAGCCAGCATTTATAACATTTAGTCAAATAGCCTTAAGTCTTAAGCGTATTGCTGGCTAGCAGCCTATTGGTCACAACATTACTGTCACATCTCCTGAAATGTCTGTTCAGTAACTATTTGCATTCCCCATGGAATAATTCTGGAGCATCTATTCTTATGACTTTATGTTGCGCTATTCCTCTGTTAGGCCTCTTGCACACAAACATTTTTTTTCTCCGTTTACCTTCCGTTTTTTGCGGTCCGTATACGGAACCATTCATTTCAATGGGTCTGCAAAAAAAACGGAATGTACTCCGTATGCATTCCATTTCCATATTTCCGTTTTTCCGTTCCATTCAAAGATAGAACATATCCTATTATTGCCCGCAAATCTCGTTCCTTGACTCCATTCAAGTCAAGGGGGCTGTAAAAAATTCGGAACGGATATGGAATGCATCCGTATGTCTTCCGTGTCCGTTCCGTTTTTGCAGAAATGTTATGCCCAGCCCAATTTTTTTATGTAATTATTGTATACTGTATATGCCATGCTTCAGTTTCCTTTTGTTCTGCAAAAAATGGAAACCAAACGGAAAAACGGAACGGCAAAATGGAACAGAAGTGGAACGGAAACGGAAAAACTACTGAAGCAAAAAATTGAAAAACTGATCCATTTAAAATGGACCGCAAAACACTGAAAAAGCCATATAGTCATGTGCAAGAGGTCTTATTCTGACTGCCAGCAGTCTGCAATAAGAGCCCAACTGGGTGCTATCAGTGTGTTATCACTAACATCACCAACTGTGTAATATCAGACTGTGTAGGGGCACACCAACTGGTAACACCCATAGAGTTATACAAATAGATGCTCCAGAATTACTACTGGGGAAATGCAGGTAGTTACTAAACATACATTTCAGGAGAGGTGCCAGCTCCTTTTTATGTCCATGATGTTCAGCCTGAGAAAGGGAAGATGTCTTGGTGGACAAAGGGATCCTATTTCCAAATTTGCTATTAAAATGAATGAACATTCAACAAAAAAAAATAAAAAATTATATGTTTATTAACTTAAATTGAAGAAAACATCTACCTCTCTTGAAGTGATCTACTCTCCCTACTGAAATAAATTCATAGGGTATACAGTGTGTTCAAAAATGACACCCAGATTTTTCTCCACTAGCTTTACACCCAGGACACATCGTGCATGTAGATTATTACTAAATTTATCATTATTGCATCCTACTTAAATGTGGTTAACTGGTAGGTTAGCTGATAAAATAGAGGTGCAGTATATACCGTAGAAACATTATTATATTTGTTTGTTGATGTTCCTCGATTTCTTTTTCTGTAAATGAAAAATGAAAGTGAAGTTTTTTATTTCAAGGAATAGGTAGACTTGAAGCAAACTTAGTTGCTGTGATTCAAGGTCATAGCCAAAGTAGTTACCAGCTGAGATGTTCCTGCACCATATGTCATACTAATGTCAATACAATTTTCTACATTTTTCATGCAGTGAAAATTATCCAATCATATGTTATGCTTCACATGAAATGATCAAAGCATCTTATATAAAATCATTGCTAAAGTAAATCACTTTCTTAACAGAACGCCAGGAATTTTTAATAAGCTTTTCCAGATTATTTTTGTAAAAGTCTAAACTAGGGATGCATTTCTTATTTTAAAAAAAATAATAATAAATAGGGTAAAATCAAATTAGCAAATAGTTACTGGATATATATGCTCAAAAAAATAAAGGGAACACTTAAACAACACAATGTAACTCCAAGTCAATCACACTTCTGTGAAATCAAACTGTCCACTTAGGAAGCAACACTGAGTGACAATCAATTTCACATGCTGTTGTGCAAATGGGATAGACAACAGGTGGAAATTATAGGCAATTAGCAAGACACCCCCAATAAAGGAGTGGTTCTGCAGATGGTGACCACAGACCACTTCTCAGTTCCTATGCTTCCTGGCTGATGTTTTGGTCACTTTTGAATGCTGCCGTTGCTTTCACTCTAGTGGTAGCATGAGATGGAGTCTACAACCCACACAAGTGGCTCAGGTAGTGCAGCTTATCCAGGATGGCACATAAATGCGAGCTGTGGCAAGAAGGTTTGCTGTGTCTGTCAGTGTAGTGTCCAGAGCATGGAGGCGCTACCAGGAGACAGGCCAGTACATCAGGAGACGTGGAGGAGGCCGTAGGAGGGCAACAACCCAGCAGCAGGACCGCTACCTCCGCCTTTGTGCAAGGAGGAACAGGAGGAGCACTGCCAGAGCCCTGCAAAATGACCTACAGCAGGCCACAAATGTGCATGTGTCTGCTCAAACGGTCAGAAACAGACTCCATGAGGGTGATATGAGGGCCCGATGTCCACAGATGGGGGTTGTGCTTACAGCCCAACACCGTGCAGGACGTTTGGCATTTGCCAGAAAACACCAAGATTGGCAAATTCGCCACTGGCGCCCTGTGCTCTTCACAGATGAAAGCAGGTTCACACTGAGCACATGTGACAGACGTGACAGAGTCTGGAGACGCCGTGGAGAACGTTCTGCTGCCTGCAACATCCTCCAGCATGACCGGTTTGGCATTGGGTCAGTAATGCTGTGGGGTGGCATTTCTTTGGAGGGCCGCACAGCCCTCCATATGCTCGCCAGAGGTAGCCTGACTGCCATTAGGTACCGAGATGAGATCCTCAGACCCCTTGTGAGACCATATGCTGGTGCGGTTGGCCCTGGGTTCCTCCTAATGCAAGACAATGCTAGACCTCATGTGGCTGGAGTGTGTCAGCAGTTCCTGCAAGACAAAGGCATTGATGCTATGGACTGGCCCGCCCGTTCCCCAGACCTGAATCCAATTGAGCACATCTGGGACATCATGTCTCGCTCTATCCACCAACGTCACGTTGCACCACAGACTGTCCAGGAGTTGGCAGATGCTTTAGTCCAGGTCTTGGAGGAGATCCCTCCGGAGACCGTCCGCCACCTCATCAGGAGCATGCACAGGCATTGTAGGGAGGTCATACAGGCACGAGGAGGCCACACACACTACTGAGCCTCATTTTGACTTGTTTTAAGGACATTACATCAAAGTTGGATCAGCCTGTAGTGTGTTTTTCCACTTTAATTTTGAGGGTGACTCCAAATCCAGACCTCCATGGGTTAAAAAATGTAATTTCCATTTTTTTTTTGTGTGATTTTGTTGTCAGCACATTCAACTATGTAAAGAACAAAGTATTTCAGAAGAATATTTAATTAATTCAGATCTAGGATGTGTTATTTTTGTGTTCCCTTTATTTTTTTGAGCAGTGTATATATATATATATATATATATATATATACACACACTCACCTAAAGAATTATTAGGAACACCATACTAATACGGTGTTGGACCCCCTTTTGCCTTCAGAACTGCCTTAATTCTACGTGGCATTGATTCAACAAGGTGCTGATAGCATTCTTTAGAAATGTTGGCCCATATTGATAGGATAGCATCTTGCAGTTGATGGAGATTTGAGGGATGCACATCCAGGGCACGAAGCTCCCGTTCCACCACATCCCAAAGATGCTCTATTGGGTTGAGATCTGGTGACTGTGGGGGCCACTTTAGTACAGTGAACTCATTGTCATGTTCAAGAAACCAATTTGAAATGATTTGAGCTTTGTGACATGGTGCATTATCCTGCTGGAAGTAGCCATCAGAGGATGGATACATGATCTCATTCTGTTTACGCCAAATTCGGACTCTACCATTTGAATGTCTCAACAGAAATCGAGACTCATCAGACCAGACAACATTTTTCCATTCTTCAACAGTCTAATTTTGGTGAGCTCGTGCAAAGTGTAGCCTCTTTTTCCTATTTGTAGTGGAGATGAGTGGTACCCGGTGGGGTCTTCTGCTGTTGTAGCCCATCCGCCTCAAGGTTGTGCGTGTTGTGGCTTCACAAATGCTTTGCTGCATACCTCGGTTGTAACGATTATTTCAGTCAACGTTGCTCTTCTATCAGCTTGAATCAGTCGGCCCATTATCCTCTGACCTCTAGCATCCACAAAGCATTTTTGCCCACAGGACTGCCGCATACTGGATGTTTTTCCCTTTTCACACCATTCTTTGTAAACCCTAGAAATGGTTGTGCGTGAAAATCCCAGTAACTGAGCAGATTGTGAAATACTCAGACCGACCCGTCTGGCACCAACAACCATGCCACGCTCAAAATTGCCTAGATCACCTTTCTTTCCCATTCCGACATTTAGTTTGGAGTTCAGGAGATTGTCTTGACCAGGACCACACCTCTAAATGCATTGAAGCTACTGCCATGTGATTGGTTGACTAGATAATAGCATTAATGAGAAATAGAACAGGTGTTCCTAATAATTCTTTAGGTGAGTGTATATAGTGAGGCAGTGAAAGGCCTCATATATGAAGAAGGAATATGTGTCCTAGAATAGTGCAGGAAACCTATTAAGCCTCATGCACACGTCCGTGGAACACGGACCGTGAGATACCGGCCTGAATTCCTGCTGAGTGCAGGAGCGCACGGCGTCATTGGTTGCTATGAAGCTGTGCGCTTCGTGCCGCCGCTGCTGTACAGTAATACACTCGTATAGAATATACGAGTGAATTACTGTACATCAGCGGCGTCACGAAGCGCACGGCGTCATAGCAACCAATGACGTCGTGCGCTCCTGCACTCAGCAGGAATCCAGGCCGGTATCTCATGGTCCGTGTTCCACGAACGTGTTCATGAGGCTTTAGAGGAGACGTATGTTATGATTTGCTGTGTTTTCCCCACGATCATCTGGCCTGAGGTGAGGCCAGGTGCAATAATCATTTGGGGATAAAGCAATCCTCAGAGTCGGAGGGAATTGAGAAGGAAGCCTGCAGAGGCTCTGTATGGTTCCAGAGTGGAGGGTTAAGCGGCCACAAGGCTGAGGAAGTCTGAGTTTGGGGGGACTCAGAGATGCCAAAAGAAGAGAGGTGTTGCACAGTCAGCGTCAGGAGTAGGGATGAGCGAACCCGAACTGTATAGTTCGGGTTCGTACCGAATTTTGGGGTGTCCGTGACACGGACCCCAACCTGAACATTTTCGTAAAAGTCCGTGTTCGGGTTCGGTGTTCGTCGCTTTCTTGGCGCTTTTTGAAAGCCTGCAAAGCAGCCAATCAACAAGCGTCATACTACTTGCCCCCAGAGGCCATCACAGCCATGCCTACTATTGGCATGGCTGTGATTGGCCAGTGCAGCATGTGACCCAGCCTCTATATAAGCTTGGGTCACGTAGCGCTGCACGTCACTCTGCTGTTACAAGTGTAGGGAGAGGTTGCAGCTGCGACGTTAGGGCGAGATTAGGCAGTGATTAACTCCTCCAAAACACTTAAGACAGTGATCGATCTACAGCTGTGGATCATTGAACTGCTGTTATTCAATTGCTCACTGTTTTTAGGCTGCCCAGAGCGTTTTTCAGTCACTTTTTTCTGGGGTGATCGGCGGCCATTTTGTGGCTTGTGTTGCGCCAGCACAAGCTGCCACCAAGTCCATTTAACCATCAATAGTGTGGTTATTTTTTGCTATATCCTACATCAGGGGCAAGCTGTCACCAAGTCCATTTAACCATCAATAGTGTGGTTATTTTTTGGCTATATCCTACATCAAGGGCAAGCTGCCACCAAGTCCATTTAACCATCAATAGTGTGGTTATTTTTTGGCTATATCCTACATCAGGGGCAAGCTGCCACCAAGTCCATTTAACCATGAATAGTGTGGTTATTTTTTGGCTATATCCTACATCAGGGGCAAGCTGCCACCAAGTCCATTTAACCATCAATAGTGTGGTTATTTAAATCTATCCCTAAAAGGGTATATTAGATTCAAGGTGCTGATAGGGTCATTCTCAATAACTTCACACACACGCTACTGTGCATATCCAAGTCTAATTCTGTCCGTAAACGTATACCTGTCACCCAGCGCCTAAATAATAGGCCTCAAATTTATATTCAGCTAAATCTGTGGCTATTGCTGTAGCTGGTCAAGTTATTTTGTGTCCGTCAAAGCACAGTTTTTGTTCTGGGTTGAAATACAATTCCCAACCTAGCAATTTCCTAAATTAGTGGTTTCTGCTGTATCAGGCCTACTTTAAATCTATCCCTAAAAGGGTATATTAGATTCAAGGTGCTGATAGGGTCATTCTCAATAACTTCACACACACGCTACTGTGCATATCCAAGTCTAATTCTGTCCGTAAACGTATACCTGTCACCCAGAGCCTAAATAATAGGCCTCAAATTTATATTCAGCAAAATCTGTGGCTATTGCTGTAGCTGGTCAAGTTATTTTGTGTCCGTCAAAGCACAGTTTTTGTTCTGGGTTGAAATACATTTCCCAACCTAGCAATTTTCTAAATTAGTGGTTTCTGCTGTATCAGGCCTACTTTAAATCTATCCCTAAAAGGGTATATTAGATTCAAGGTGCTGATAGGGTCATTCTCAATAACTTCACACACACGCTACTGTGCATATCCAAGTCTAATTCTGTCCGTAAACGTATACCTGTCACCCAGCGCCTAAATAATAGGCCTAAAATTTATATTCAGCTCAATCTGTGTTTATTGCTGAGGCTGGTCAATTTATTTAATGTCCGCCAAAGCACAGTTTTTGTTCTGGGTTGAATACAATTCCCAATTTAGCAATCCCCTAAATATATTTTTTCTGCTGTATCAGGCCAAGTTTAAATTGATCGATAAAAGGGTATATTAGATTGAAGGTGCGGATAGTGTCATCCTCAATAACTTCACACGCTACCGTGAATTTCCAAGTTTAAAATTTTTTGTCCGTAAACGTATACCTGTCACCCAGCGCCTAAATACTAGGCCTACAATTTATATTCAGCTAAATCTGTCGTTACTGTTGTGCCTGTATTAGTGTAATACGGTACCTAAATAGATAGCCAGATAGTGTTAGGTGCCTGTAAAAAAAGGCCTGAATTTGAATTCAATACATTGGGCCAAATAATTTTTTTCTTATTGTGGTGAACGGTAACAATGAGGAAAACATCTAGTAAGGGACGCGGACGCGGACATGGTCGTGGTGGTGTTAGTGGACCCTCTGGTGCTGGGAGAGGACGTGGCCGTTCTGCCACAGCCACACGTCCTAGTGAACCAACTACCTCAGGTCCCAGTAGCCAGCAGAATTTACAGCAATATTTGGTGGGGCCCAATGCCGTTCTAAGGATGGTAAGGCCTGAGCAGGTACAGGCATTAGTCAATTGGGTGGCCGACAGTGGATCCAGCACGTTCACATTATCTCCCACCCAGTCTTCTGCAGAAAGCGCACAGATGGCGCATGAAAACCAAGCTCATCAGTCTGTCACATCACCCCCATGCATATCAGGGAAACTGTCTGAGCCTCAAGTTATGCAGCAGTCTTTTATGCTGTTTGAAGACTCTGCTGGCAGGGTTTCCAAAGGGCATCCACCTAGCCCTTCCCCAGGGGTGGAAGAGATAGAATGCACTAACGCACAACCACTTATGTTTCCTAATGATGAGGACATGGGAATACCACCTCAGCACGTCTCTGATGATGACGAAACACAGGTACCAACTGCTGCGTCTTTCTGCAGTGTGCAGACTGAACAGGAGGTCAGGGAGGAAGACTGGGTGGAAGACGATGCAGGGGACGATGAGGTCCTAGACCCCACATGGAATGAAGGTCGTGCCACTGACTTTCAGAATTCGGAGGAAGAGGCAGTGGTGAGACCGAGCCAACAGCGTAGCAAAAGAGGGAGCAGTGGGCAAAATCAGAACACCCGCCGCAAAGAGAGTCCGTTTGCTACTGGCCACCGCCATCTGGGACCGAGCACCCCAAAGGCAGCTTCAAGGAGTTCCCTGGCGTGGCAGTTCTTCAAACAATGTGCTGACGACAAGACCCGAGTTGTTTGCACGCTGTGCCATCAAAGCCTGAAGCGAGGCATTAACGTTCTGAACCTTAGCACAACCTGCATGACCAGGCACCTGCATGCAAAGCATGAACTGCAGTGGAGTAAACACCTTAAAAACAAGAAACTCACTCAGGCTCCCCCTGCTACCTCGTCTGCTGCTGCCGCCTCGGCCTCTTCCTCCGCCTCTGGAGGAACGTTGGCACCTGCCGCCCAGCAAACAGAGGATGTACCACCAACACCACCACCACCTCCGTCGCCAAGCATCTCAACCATGTCACACGGCAGCGTTCAGCTCTCCGTCTCACAAACATTTGAGAGAAAGCGTAAATTCCCACCTAGCCAACCTCGATCCCTGGCCCTGAATGCCAGCATTTCTAAACTACTGGCCTATGAAATGCTGTCATTCAGGCTGGTGGACACAGACAGCTTCAAACAGCTCATGTCGCTTGCTGTCCCACAGTATGTTGTTACCAGCCGGCACTACTTCTCCAAGAGAGCCGTGCCTTCCCTGCACAACCAAGTATCCGATAAAATCAAGTGTGCACTGCGCAACGCCATTTATGGCAAGGTCTACCTAACCACATATACGTGGACCAGTAAGCACGGCCAGGGACGCTATATCTCCCTAACTGCACACTGGGTAAATGTAGTGGCGGCTGGGCCCCAGGCAAAGGATCGCAGGGCAACATTCTTTGCCTTCTGTCGCCTCCTCCTCCTACTCGGCTTCCTCCTCCTCTTCTTCCACCTGCTCATCCAGTCAGCCACACCCCTTCACCACCAACTTCAGCACAGCCCGGGGTAAACGTCAGCAGGCCATTCTGAAACTCATATGTTTGGGGGACAGGCCCCACACCGCACAGGAGTTGTGGGGGGGTATAGAACAACAGACCGACGAGTGGTTGCTGCCGGTGAGCCTCAAGCCCGGCCTGGTGGTGTGCGATAATGGGCGAAATCTCGTTGCAGCTCTGGGACTAGCCGGTTTGACGCACATCCCTTGCCTGGCGCATGTGCTGAATTTGGTGGTGCAGAAGTTCATTCACAACTACCCCGACATGTCAGAGCTGCTGCATAAAGTGCGGGCCGTCTGTTCGCGCTTCCGGCGTTCACACCCTGCCGCTGCTCGCCTGTCTGCGCTACAGCGTAACTTCGGCCTTCCCGCTCACCGCCTCATATGCGACGTGCCCACCAGGTGGAACTCCACCTTGCACATGCTGGACAGACTGTGCGAGCAGCAGCAGGCCATAGTGGAGTTTCAGCTGCAGCACGCACGGGTCAGCCGCACTGCTAAACAGCCCCACCTCACCACCAATGACTGGGCCTCCATGCGAGACCTGTGTGCCCTGTTGCGCTGTTTCGAGTACTCCACCAACATGGCCAGTGGCGATGACGCCGTTATCAGCGTTACAATACCACTTCTATGTCTCCTTGAGAAAACACTTAGGGCGATGATGGAAGAGGAGGTGGCCCAGGAGGAGGAGGAGGAGGAAGAGGGGTCATTTTTAGCACTTTCAGGCCAGTCTCTTCAAAGTGACTCAGAGGGAGGTTTTTTGCAACAGCAGAGGCCAGGTACAAATGTGGCCAGATAGGGCCCACTACTGGAGGACGAGAAGGAGGAGGTGGAGGAGGATGAGGATGAAGCATGTTCACAGCGGGGTGGCACCCAACGCAGCTCGGGCTCATCACTGGTGCGTGGCTGGGGGGAAACGCAGGACGATGACGATACGCCTCCCACAGAGGACAGCTTGTCCTTACCTCTGGGCAGCCTGGCACACATGAGCGTCTACATGCTGCAGTGCCTGCGCAACGACAGCAGAGTTGCCCACATTTTAACGTGTGCGGACTACTAGGTTGCCACCCTGCTGGATCCACGGTACAAAGACAATGTGCCCACCTTACTTCCTGCACTGGAGCGTGATAGGAAGATGCGCGAGTACAAGCGCACATTGGTAGACGTGCTACTGAGAGCATTCCCAAATGTCACAGGGGAACAAGTGGAAGCCCAAGGCGAAGGCAGAGGAGGAGCAAGAGGTCGCCAACGCAGCTGTGTCACGGCCAGCTCCTCTGAGGGCAGGGTTAGCATGGCAGAGATGTGGAAAAGTTTTGTCACCACGCCACAGCTAACTGCACCACCACCTGATACGGAACGTGTTAGCAGGAGGCAACATTTCACTAACATGGTGGAACAGTACGTGTGCACACCCCTCCACGTACTGACTGATGGTTCGGCCCCATTCAACTTCTGGGTCTCCAAATTGTCCACGTGGCCAGAGCTAGCCTTTTATGCCTTGGAGGTGCTGGCCTGCCCGGCGGCCAGCGTTTTGTCTGAACGTGTATTCAGCACGGCAGGGGGCGTCATTACAGACAAACGCAGCCGCCTGTCTACAGCCAATGTGGACAAGCTGACGTTCATAAAAATGAACCAGGCATGGATCCCACAGGACCTGTCCATCCCAGATTAGACATTTAAACTACCTCCCCTAACCATATATTATTGTACTCCAGGGCACTTCCTCATTCAATCCTATTTTTATTTTCATTTTAACATTATATTGCGGGGCAACCCAAAGTTGAATGAACCTCTCCTCTGTCTAGGTGCCAGGGCCTAAAAATATCTGACAGTGGCCTGTTCCAGTGGTGGGTGACATGAAGCCTGATTCTCTGCTATGACATGAAGACTGATTCTCTGCTGAGTCACTGACATGAAGCCTGAATCTCTGTTATGGGACCTCTCTCCTCTGTCTGGGTGCCGGGGCCTAAATTATATGACAATGGACTGTTCCAATGTTGGGTGACGTGAAGCATGATTCTCTGCTATGACATGAAGACTGATTCTCTGCTGACATGAAGCCTAAATCTCTGTTATGGGACCTCTCTCCTCTGCCTGGGTGCCGGGGCCTAAAAATCTGACAATAAACTGTTCCAGTGGTGGGTGACGTGAAGCCTGATTCTCTGCTATGACATGAAGACTGATTCTCTGCTGAGTCGCTGACATAAAGCCAGATTCTATGTTATGGGACCTCTCTCCTCTGTCTCGGTGTAGGGGCCTAAATTATATGACAATGGACTGTTCCAATGTTGGGTGACGTGAAGCATGATTCTCTGCTATGACATGAAGACTGATTCTCTGCTGACATAAAGCCAGATTCTCTGCTATGGGACCTCTCTCCTCTGCCTGGGTGCCTGGGCCTAAATATCTGACAATGGACTGTTCCAATGGTGGGTGACGTGAAGCCTGATTCTCTGCTATGACATGAAGCCTGATTCTCTGCTATGACATGAAGACTGATTCTCTGCTGAGTCGCTGACATGAAGCCTGAATCTCTGTTATGGGACCTCTCTCCTCTGTCTGGGTGCCGGGGCCTAAATTATATGACAATGGACTGTTCCAATGTTGGGTGACGTGAAGCATGATTCTCTGCTATGACATGAAGACTGATTCTCTGCTGACATGAAGCCAGATTCTTTGTTATGGGACCTCTCTCCTCTGTCTGGGTGCTGGGGCCTAAAAATATCTGACAGTGGCCTGTTCCAGTGGTGGGTGACATGAAGCCTGATTCTCTGCTATGACATGAAGACTGATTCTCTGCTGAGTCGCTGACATAAAGCCAGATTCTATGTTATGGGACCTCTCTCCTCTGTCTCGGTGCCGGGGCCTAAATTATATGACAATGGACTGTTCCAATGTTGGGTGACGTGAAGCATGATTCTCTGCTATGACATGAAGACTGATTCTCTGCTGACATAAAGCCAGATTCTCTGCTATGGGACCTCTCTCCTCTGCCTGGGTGCCTGGGCCTAAATATCTGACAATGGACTGTTCCAGTGGTGGGTGACATGAAGCCTGATTCTCTGCTATGACATGAAGCCTGATTCTCTGCTATGACATGAAGACTGATTCTCTGCTGACATGAAGCCAGATTCTATGTTATGGGACCTCTCTCCTCTGTCTGGGTGCCGGGGCCTAAAAATATCTGACAGTGGCCCGTTCCAGTGGTGGGTGACATGAAGCCTGATTCTATGCTATGACATGAAGACTGATTCTCTGCTGAGTCGCTGACATGAAGCCAGAGTCTATGTTATGGGACCTCTCTCCTCTGCCTGGGTTTCGGGGCCTAAATATCTGACAATGGACTGTTCCAGTGGTGGGTGACGTGAAGCCTGATTCTCTGCTATGACATGAAGACTGATTCTCTGCTGACATGAAGCCTGAATCTCTGTTATGGGACCTCTCTCCTCTGCCTGGGTGCCGGGGCCTAAATATCTGACAATGGACTGTTCCAGTGGTGGGTGAAGTGAAGCCTGATTCTCTGCTATGACATGAAGACTGATTCTCTGCTGACATGAAGCCAGATTCTCTGCTATGGGACCTCTCTCCTCTGCCTGGGTGCCTGGGCCTAAATATCTGACAATGGACTGTTCCAGTGGTGGGTGACGTGAAGCATGATCCTCTGCTATGACATGAAGACTGATTCTCTGCTGACATGAAGCCAGATTCTCTGCTATGGGACCTCTCTCCTCTGCCTGGGTGCCGGGGCCTAAATATCTGACAATGGGCTGTTCCAGTTTTGGGTGACATGAAGCCTGATTCTCTGCTATGACATGAAGACTGATTCTCTGCTGACATGAAGCCTGATTCTCTGCTATGGGACCTCTCTCCAATTGATATTGGTTAATTTTTATTTATTTTATTTTTATTTTTATTTATTTCCCTATCCACATTTGTTTGCAGGGGATTTAACTACATTTTGCTGCCTTTTGCAGCCCTCTAGCCCTTTCCTGGGCTGTTTTACAGCCTTTTTAGTGCCGAAAAGTTTGGGTTCCCTATGACTTCAATGGGGTTCGGGTTCGCGACGAAGTTCGGGTCGGGTTCGGATCCCGAACCCGAACATTTCCGGGAAGTTTGGCCGAACTTCTCGAACCCGAACATCCAGGTGTTCGCTCAACTCTAGTCAGGAGGACTGCTGGACAAAATGCCCCCAAAGTATTTTGCTGCTTCCACCAGGAGGACTGGTGGGTTGCACTGGTTAAACTAGGAGGCTGTCTGACTGAAGCTGAATACCACAGTGTGAACACTTAGCTAGAAGTGAGTTAGGGAAAACCTCTGTATAGTGAGTGCTTAGCTGGGCAAGGGTTTATTGTTTTATGTTTATGTAACACGTCGTGATGTTAAGCTGCGACTTCATGGTACCAAGTGATGCCAAACTTGGAAGTGTGATGTGTGACAAATAAAGCACTGTTTGAGCTAAAAACAAAAATGGTTGATGAGAAGTCTTTCATTTCTGACCCCTGAGAGAGAGTGATCCCTTACTATATATATATATATATATATATATATATATATATATATATATATACAGTACAGACCAAAAGTTTGGACACACCTTCTCATTCAAAAAGTTTTCTTTATTTTCATGACTATGAAGGCATCAAAACTATGAATTAACACATGTGGAATTATATACATAACAAATAAGTTTGAAACAACTGAAAGAATGTCATATTCTAGGTTCTTCAAAGTAGCCACCTTTTGCTTTGATTACTGCTTTGCACACTCTTGGCATTCTCTTGATGAGCTTCAAGAGGTAGTCCCCTGAAATGGTTTTCACTTCACAGGTGTGCCCTGTCAGGTTTAATAAGTGGGATTTCTTGCCTTATAAATGGGGTTGGGACCATCAGTTGCGTTGAGGAGAAGTCAGGTGGATACACAGCTTATAGTCCTACTGAATAGACTGTTAGAATTTGTACTATGGCAAGAAAAAAGCAGCTAAGTAAAGAAAAACGAGTGGCCATCATTACTTTAAGAAATGAAGGTCAGTCAGTCAGCCGAAAAATTGGGAAAACTTTGAAAGTAAGTGCTATTTGACCATGAAGGAGAGTGATGGGGTGCTGCACCAGATGACCTGGCGTCCACAGTCACCGGACCTGAACCCAATCGAGATGGTTTGGTGTGAGCTGGACCGCAGAGTGAAGGCAAAAGGGCCAACAAGTGCTAAGCATCTCTGGGAACTCCTTCAAGACTGTTGGAAGACCATTTCAGGTGACTACCTCTTGAAGCTCATCAAGAGAATGCCAAGAGTGTGCAAAGCAGTAATCAAAGCAAAAGGTGGCTACTTTGAAGAACCTAGAATATGACATATTTTCAGTTGTTTCACACTTGTTTGTTATGTATATAATTCCACATGTGTTAATTCATAGTTTTGATGCCTTCATAGTCATGGAAATAAAGAAAACTCTTTGAATGAGAAGGTGTGTCCAAACTTTTGGTCTGTTCTGTACATATATATATATATATATATATATATATACACACACACACACAGTGGGTATAAAAAGTCTACACACCCCTGTTAAAATGTCAGGTTTCTGTGATGTAAAAAATGAGACAAAGATAAATCATTTCAGAACTTTTTCCACCTTTAATGTGACCTATAAACTGTACAACTCAATTGAAAAATAAACTGAAATCTTTTAGGTAGAGGTAATAGAAAAATATAAATATAAAAAATGATGGTTGCATAAGTGTGCACACCCTTAAACTAATACTTTGTTGAAGCATCTTTTGATTTTATTACAGCACTCAGTCTTTTTGGGTACGAGTCTATCTGCATGGCACATTTTGACTTGGCAAGATTTGCCCACTCTTCTTTGCAAAAGCACTCCAAATCTGTCAGATTGCAAGGGCATCTTCTGTGCACAGCCCTCTTTAGATCACTCCACAGTTTTTCAATCGGATTCAGGTCTGGGCTCTCGCTGGGCCATTCCAAAACTTTAATCTTCTTCTGGTGAAGCCATTCCTTTGTGGATTTGGATGTATGCTTTGGGTCGTTGTTATGCTGAAAGATTAAGTTCCTCTTCATATTCAGCTTTCTAGCAGAAGCCTGAAGGTTTTGTGCCAATATTGACTGGTATTTGGAACTATTCATAATTCTCTCTAGCTTAACTAAGGCCCCAGTTCCAGCTGAAGAAAAAAACAGCCCCAAAGCATGATGCTGACACCACCATGCTTCACTGTGGGTATAGTGTTCTTTTGGTTATGTGCAATGTTTTTTGCGCCAAACATATCTTTTGAACTTATGGCCAAAAAGTTCAACCTTGGTTTCATCAGACCATAACACCTTTTCCCACATGCTTTTGGGAGACTTCAGATGCATTTTTGCAAAATGTAGCCTGGCTTGGATGTTTTTCTTTATAAGAAAAGGCTTTCGTCTTGTCACTCTACCCCATAGCCCAGACATATGAAGAATACGGGAGATTGTTGTCACATGTACCACACAGGCAGTACTTGCAAGATATTACTGCAGCTCCTTAAATGTTGCTGTAGACCTCTTGGTAGCCTCCCAGACCAGTTTCCTTCTCGTCTTTTCATCAATTTTGGAGGGACGTCCAGTTCTTGGTAATGTCACTGTTGTGCTATATTTTCTCCACTTGATGATGACTGTCTTCACTGTTTTCCATGGTATATCTAATACCTTGGAAATTATTTTGTACCGTTCTCCTGACTGATACCTTTTAACAATAATATTCCTCTGATGCTCTGGAAGCTTTCTGTGGACCATGACTTTTGCTGTGGGATGCGACTAAGAAAATTTCAGGAAAGACCAATTAGATCAGCTGAACTTTATTTGAGGTTAATCAGAGGCACTTTAAATGATGGCAGGTGGACTCCTATTTAACATGATTTTGAATGTGATTGCTTAATTCTGAACACAGCTACATCCCCAGTTATATGAGGGTGTGCACACTTATGCAACCACATTATTTTAGTTTTTCTTCCCTCCACCTAAAAGATTTCAGTTTATTTTTCAATTGAGTTGTACAGTTTATAGGTTACATTAATGGTGGAAAAAGTTCTGAAATGATTTATCTTTGTCTCATTTCTTACAGCACAGAAGCCTGACATTTTACTAGGGGTGTGTAGACTTTTTATATCCACTGTATATATATATATATATATATACATACACTCACCTAAAGAATTATTAGGAACACCATACTAATGCGGTGTTGGACCCCCTTTTGCCTTCAGAACTGCCTTAATTCTACGTGGCATTGATTCAACAAGGTGCTGATAGCATTCTTTAGAAATGTTGGCCCATATTGATAGGATAGCAGCTTGCAGTTGATGGAGATTTAAGGGATGCACATCCAGGGCACGAAGCTCCCGTTCCACCACATCCCAAAGATGCTCTATTGGGTTGAGATCTGGTGACTGTGGGGGCCATTTTAGTACAGTGAACTCATTGTCATGTTCAAGAAACCAATTTGAAATGATTCGAGCTTTGTGACATGGTGCATTATCCTGCTGGAAGTAGCCATCAGAGGATGGATACATGTTCTCATTCTGTTTACTCCAAATTCGTGCAAATTGTAGCCTCTTTTTCCTATTTGTAGTGGAGATGAGTGGTACCCGGTGGGGTCTTCTGCTGTTGTAGTCCATCCGCCTCAAGGTTGTGCGCGTTGTGGCTTCACAAATGCTTTGCTGCATACCTCGGTTGTAACGAGTGGTTATTTCAGTCAACGTTGCTCTTCTATCAGCTTGAATCAGTTGGCCCATTCTCCTCTGACCTCTAGCATCCACAAGGCATTTTTGCCCACAGGACTGCCGCATACTGGATGTTTTTCCCTTTTCACACCATTCTTTGTAAACCCTAGGATCGGCTGTGCGTGAAAATCCCAGTAACTGAGAAGATTGTGAAATACTCAGACCGGCCCGTCTGGCACCAACAACCATGCCACGCTCAAAATTGCTTAAATCACCTTTCTTTCCCATTCTGACATTCAGTTTGGAGTTCAGGAGATTGTTTTAACCAGGACCACACCCCTAAATGCATTGAAGCATCTGCCATGTGATTGGTTGACTAGATAATTGCATTAATGAGAAATAGAACAGGTGTTCCTAATAATTCTTTAGGTGAGTGTATATATATATATATATATATATATATATATTGTCTTGGGAGACATCAGAGTGTCATGCATTAACTGTCAGGCTAATAGAAGCAGTTAAGTTCATTTAGAATAGATTCTGATCTGAATAAAATCAGTTGACCACTTTGACTGAATCAAAATAACATTTTTAGCAATCCTATTCTATCATATCATCCTACCATATAACCTTATTCCACTAATTAGGGCAAATAAGTAGAAGGTCACAGAAGTAAATTACCCTTAAAATATAACTTTTATTAAATACGATAATAAAATAGATATTCCCTCAAAACAAATAGTGCATATATGTGTGCAAATATGAAGAAAAATCCACCTAGATAGGCGTGATTTAGTAATCAGTCCAAAGGTATCTCTAACAATGATAGCTGGATACATAGAGACACATCTGAATGGATAGGGGGGGACAGGGCACCAGTAACAAAAACACCAGATTGATGTTAGGAATTCATAACCTATAGTAACAGACGGCTAAACATACTTAACAGAATAGATATAACTGTTTGGCAGCCATGTGCTAGTTTACTCACGGTACCCAGGTATGGATTAGTGGTGATCACGGGTGGAAAGATGTCAATAGTCGATGATAAGAAATTCCTTTTCACCTGGATGCCAGTAACAACTAAAAAGATGCGGAGGTGGTATAGTTGAAGCCAGCTGAGTGAAGGTCTGGTAAGGTATATCCCTCAGTATCCCTAGGGGTCTCCCTACCTAGCTGTGGGGCACTAGCCCCGAAAGGGGCGACCCCACTCAATCGACGGCTCACACTAATGTGCCCTGTATGTCCCTAAAAAAAGACCACATAGATATTAAATAACGCTCCGACGCGTTTCCCCAACAGGTAGCGAAGGTTCCTCAGGGGACAAGTAATAAACTGGTAGTGATGTCCCAGATACTGGCCGCCTAGATGATAACAGGTGCCATATAACCATAGTCAATTCTCTTGTGTCCATGGTAAATATTCCTGGTTCCAACCAGTAAAGAACTGATCAAAATCCCAAAGCAAAAAAGGAAATTTGAGGTATTTTATGTCTACAGGTTAATAGTGATAAGTGGCAGGGGCTATATTCAAATTCGCGATATTTCCCAAATATTTTGTAAAATATTCATCATATATTCGAGAATTCGAGATTATTTTATTGAATACAAAAAATCGGCAATGTGAAAATCGCGTAATGCGAATTTGTAACGCAAAATACAAGAGTGGTTCACTTTGGCTACATTTTTCAAGCTGGTATAAGTTTCCTGTGACTGGAGAAAATGGTTGTCACGGCAGAACATTAGAATAGCTTTATATGCAGATAGAGTCAAGTGCTCCATTATATTTACGATTGCGATAATCGGCAGTGATTAGAATATTTTTTTTCGCACTGCGTGCAACTTCACATTTTAGAAGGTCTGACTACAGATTACTGATTGGTGCACTAAGTATTGTTGTGAACTTGACATTGCTTCCTTCTCATTGGCCTACAAGCAAGAAGCAGAGAGGAATCATGTGTACAGATGGAAAAAAATGCAGAATATTCGATATAATGAATATATAGTACATTAGTACTAAATATTTGCAAATTCTCAAATTGGCGATATTCGCGATAAAAATTTGCTTTTCGAATATTCATGCTCAACACTATAGGTTAAAAATCACAGGTCAAAATTTACAATGTGTTGAAAGGTCTGCAGTTAAAGGGATTGTCTGCTCTGTGAAAAAAAGAATGCTCACACTATTCCTCTGTCACTCCTTCCAGTACTACAACTCTAATCCTCCCACCAGGCTTTGCACTGCAGTCATGAAGCTGACATCATGTCTGCAGTGTCTGAAAGGATTGAAAAGTTGGGACTGGAGGCAGCAGGGGGTGAAATAGGTAAGCATATTCTTTTATAGTGATGAGTGGCATAGGCAATATTAGTTTTCTCATAATATTCACAGTAAATTAGCAAATTCTAGAATTCGTGATCTCCAGTCATTATATTCGCGATTGCGCAAATCGGGACTAATGATGCGCATATTTTTTGCTCAATACATGCAACTTCACATTTTCATCAGGTCTGAGTAGATATTACTGATTGGTGCACTAAGTATTGTTGTGACATAGAAACATAGAAACATAGAAACATAGAATGTGTCGGCAGATAAGAACCATTTGGCCCATCTAGTCTGCCCAATATACTAAATACTATGGATAGCCCCTGGCTTTATCTTATATGAAGGATGGCCTTATGCCTATCCCATGCATGCTTAAACTCCTCCACTGTATTTGCAGCTGCCACTTCTGCAGGAAGGCTATTCCATGCATCCACTACTCTCTCAGTAAAGTAATACTTCCTGATATAACTTTTAAACCTTTGCCCCTCTAATTTAAAACTATGTCCTCTTGTAGCAGTTTTTCTTCTTTTAAATATTCTTTCCACTTTGACCTTGTTGATTCCCTTTATGTATTTAAAAGTTTCTATCATATCCCCTCTGTCTCGTCTTTCTTCCAAGCTATACATGTTAAGGTCCTTTAATCTTTCCTGGTAAGTTTTATCCTGCAATCCATGTACCAGTTTAGTAGCTCTTCTCTGAACTCTCTCCAAAGTATCAATATCCTTCTGGAGATGTGGTCTCCAGTACTGAGCACAATACTCCAAATGAGGTCTCACTAGTGCTCTGTAGAGCGGCATGAGCACCTCGCTCTTTCTACTGGTAATTCCTCTTGCTATACACCCAAGCATTCTGCTAGCATTTCCTGCTGCTCTGTGACATTGTCTGCCTACCTTTAAGTCTTCTGAAATAATGATCCCTAAATCCCTTTCCTCAGATACTGAGGTTAGGACTGTATCACTGATTTTATATTCTGCTCTTGGGTTTTTACGTCCCAGGTGCATTATCTTGCACTTATCAACATTAAATTTTAGTTGCCAGATTTTTGACCATTCCTCTAGTTTTCCTAAGTCCTTTTCCATTTGGTGTATTCCTCCAGGAACATCAACCCTGTTACAAATCTTTGTGTCATCAGCAAAAAGACACACCTTACCATTGAGGCCTTCTGCAATTTCGCTGACAAAGATATTAAACAATATGGGTCCCAGAACAGATCCCTGAGGTACCCCACTGGTAACAAGACCTTGGTCTGAATATACTCCATTGACTACAACCCTCTGTTGCCTGTCCCTCAGCCACTGCCTAATCCATTCAACAATATGGGAGTCCAAGCCCAATGACTGCACTTTATTGATAAGCCTTCTATGTGGGACAGTATCAAAAGCCTTACTAAAGTCTAGATAAGCGATGTCTACTGCACCTCCTCCATCTATTATTTTAGTCACCCAATCAAAAAAATCAATAAGATTAGTTTGACATGATCTCCCTGAAGTAAACCCATGCTGTTTTTCATCTTTCAATCCATGGGATTTTAGATGTTCCACAATCCTATCCTTAAGTATGGTTTCCATTAATTTCCCCACTATTGAGGTCAGGCTTACTGGCCTATAGTTGCCCGATTCCTCCCTACTACCTTTCTTGTGAATGGGCACAACATTTGCTAATTTCCAATCTTCTGGGACGACTCCTGTTGCCAGTGATTGGTTAAATAAATCTGTTAATGGTTTTGCTAGTTCACCGCTGAGCTCTTTTAATAACTTTGGGTGTATCCCATCAGGCCCCTGTGACTTATTTGTATTAATTTTAGACAGTTGACTTAGAACCTCTTCCTCTGTAAAGACACATACGTCAAAAGATTTATTAGTCTTCTTTCCCAACTGAGGTCCTTCTCCTTCATTTTCCTTTGTAAAAAATGAACAGAAGTATTCAGTGAGGCTAGTCAGCTGAATATCTCCAATGCACTTCTACAGCAGCATTGAACTAGCAGCCTTGGAAAAGCAGCAAGCTATGATTAGCAAGCTAATACTGTGTGGCTATATATACACACACTCCCACAAAGGCTCCTCCCCCAACAGCAAATTAACACCTTACTTGCCTATGCTCATTTGCAATCAGACAATAGAGATACTGTGTCTAGCAAATTCCTTACCTCTTGAAACACAGTGTCTGAGTATTCACCAGAAACACCACTGAAGATCTGCTACAGTGGAAAAACTCTGAGTTATACTGTTAGTCTCCTGAATATCTCCAATGCACTTCTACAGCACAGCACTTAGTCTGTAGCATGTATCTATGGACAGCAGAGAAACAGTAATTCCTATCACACTACCTAACACCCTGCACTGGAACCCATTAGCTACACTTTATCACTATCTAACCTACTGTACACTGACTATCTCCCACTAACTATCTGTATTATTTATATGAGCTAACTAACTATCTAATGTACAGTAATTGGATAAGGAATAGGATCCAGATGAAAGCACAGAGCACAGCAATGTAGTGACATTGCTGTGCTCTGTGCTTTCATCTGGATCCTATTCCTTATCCAATTACTGTTCTCTCTCTCTCTCAGAACTGCAAAAAACAGCAGAAAATGGCTGCTGGGGATTTCTTATATAGTAAGGCCTCATGCACATGACCGTTTTTTTTTGCGGTCCGCAAAGACAGGTTCCGTAGTTCCGTGATCCGTGTCCGTTTTTTCTTCCGTGGGTCTTCCTTGATTTTTGGATGATCCACGGACATGAAGGAAAAAGTCATTTTGGTGTCCGCCTGGCCGTGCGGAGCCAAACGGATCCGTCCTGACTTACAATGCAATGTATTGACACAATATGGTGCAATTGCAAACTGATCCGTCCCCCATTGACTTTCAATGTAAAGTCAGGAGTCCCTATTATACCATCGGATCGGAGTTTTCTCCAATCCGATGGTATATATATTTTTTATTTTTTTTTTTAGTTTTCAAATTTCTTTTTTGAAGTCAAACAGGCAAATGTGTTGGTTTCATTACAAATGTGCATATCTTGTCAACAAAGCTTCTGGAACAATACAGGATGATATTATGTTCAGTATTGGTTTGGTATGGGTGCATAAGGTGATTAGCTTACATGGTTTGGAATATAAAGCACAGTTGGGTCAAAAGGATCAGAGTGAAGGGTTTAAGACTTCAGAACATATAGAATAAGATCCTGATACTAAGGATAAAATTGTGATAAATCGTTGAGACTCCTGAACGCCTTCCAATCCTTCCACACTTTCATGAAACCTTGAAAGTTTCTTAATTCCCAAGAGGAAATTTCCTCAAATCTGTGGATTTGGTCAACTTTTAGAAACCATTGTTCAATGGAGGGGGTTTCTGTAGAGAACCATAATCTCGGAATGAGAAATCTGGCAGCTGCTACCAAATGCTTAAAAGGAACCATGTTAGTGATCCTCTGTCCAGACGGGAATACATTCAGGAGTGCTATTTCTGGAGAAGGAACTAGATCTGCTCCACATATGTGGTTGGTTATATGAAATATTTTCTCCCACCATCTAAGGAGTCTAGGGCATTTCCACCATATGTGGATGAAGGAGCCTCTTTCTGACAGACATCTCCAACATTTATCGCAACCAGACAATGAGTATCTGGAGACAATATCTGGGGTCTTGTACCATCTAGTCATGATCTTGTAACCGTTTTCTTGGATACGAACGCATCTAGACGATTTATGTGGAGATTGTAGTATGGTGATAATTTCTTTACTAGTAAAGGTTCGATCCAGGTCTTTCTCCTATAGGCCAATAAATGAGGGTAAAACATTAGGAGTATGAGATCCAAATCTACTATATAGCTGCGATATTATTTTTTTGGGACATATTGAGCTATCTATCAAGCTTTCAAACCATGTTAGAGGTCTTATTAAGTCTCCCATTGAAATGTGTAAGGACATGTATGTCTTGATGAATATATAGGGTTATTGAGTATACGGGAGGGAGGGATTGCAAGACTCTCTCTCAGTTTATCTAATGATAGAGAAGTGTTGTCGATGAGTAGATCTCTCAAACTAATATCAGAGTCTCTAAGATGTGTGGGTAGACTGTCTTGTAGTACTTTGGGGGCAGTTCGTAAAATATCGCCAAGCCGGAGGAGGGGCGAGGGGAAGGGAACATGAAGATAGGTAGATTGGAACCATTTCCAGGCGTTATAAGTAGACCTAATTATAGGGGTTACATCTGAGGGAAAGGGAGGTATGCATTTGTATCCTAGCAAAAGCGTACTAAAATAAGAGTTAATTAATGACTGTTCTATATGGACCCAGGATTTGTGAGAGGGGACTCTCAGCCAATCCACAACTCTGGCTAACAGGACAGCTTTCCCATATAGTTCCGGATCTGGAAGGGCGATTCCTCCCAGAGTTTTTGGTCTGTTTAGGGTTTTATAGGAGAGACAAGCTTTCTTCCCCGACCAGATGAAAGCGCTAAATAATGATTGAAAAAAAGTATAGTATGAGGAGGGGATAGGGATAGGGAGAACCTGAATTAAGTAGGTCAATTTAGGTAAAACCAGGGATGTGAGTAGATTTTTCCTACCAAACCAAGATAGGATTGGCAGGTCTAGATTTTTAAGAGAAGTGGAGATATGGCTCAAGAGGGGTAAATAGTTTAAAGCAAACAATTGAGAAGGGTCATTACTGATCTTAACCCCTAGGTATGTAAGTTGAGGACTTGACTAATTGAAAGGTGACTTTTGTTCCAGACGTTTTGCTAAGCTAGAGGAGAGGCCAGTATTTATGATTAGGGATTTACTATGGTTAACCTTGAAATTGGACAATTTACCGAACGTCTCTAAATGATGATAGATTTTGGGGAGAGCAGTTGCAGGGTTACTGATCATCATCAATAAGTCGTCGGCAAAGGCCGCCGTCTTATGTTCTTGATCTCCCAGATCCACACCTCTGATGTCTCTATCAGATCTAATGATTTGCAGTAGGGGTTCCATAGTTAAAACAAAGAGAAGAGGGGAAAGGGGACAACCCTGTCTAGTACCATTTCTGATAAAGAAGGGGGAAGAAATAATATTGTTGACCGAGATGGAGACCGAGATGGCGTTTATGGCTGAAAGGAAAGGGGACGGGAATTTCTGTGAGGAGAGGACCGTATTCATACATGACCATTTGACCCTGTCAAAAGCCTTCTCAGCATCTGTGCTGAGAAGGATCAGAGGCAGAGATTTCTTTTTCGCGTGGAAGAGAACGTTAAGAACTCTAGCAGTATTATCTTTGCCCTCTCTCCCCCTAACAAAGCCAGTTTGATCTCTGTGTATCAGAGAGGGCAAGATTGACGCTAGACGATTTGCCAGCAGTTTAGCTAGGAGTTTAAGGTCAATGTTAAGGAGAGAGATAGGCCTATAGCTAGGGCAAAGTGTTGGATCCTTACCCTCTTTAGAGATTAACACGATATGGGCTTTGGTCATATCGCTAGATAGAGGGGGTACCGGATAAGGTCTGGTTAAACAGTGGGATTAAGTGGGGAATGAGGGTATCATGAAATGATGAGTAATATGAGATAGGGAGGCCATCGGGGCCTGGACTTTTCCCTTTGGGGGAGCTACGTATAACTTCCAAAAGTTCTTTTGGTGTAAAAGGAGAGGCTAGCATTGTTCTATTCTCCTCGGACAGAGTAGGAAGATGTAACTTCTCTAAGTATGCAAGAAGAGGAGATAAGGATTCAGGGGAGGAAAGGGGGGGAGTAGGAGTGTCTAAGTTGTATAAAGATTCATAGAAATCTCTAAATTTCGATGCGATTAGTTCTGAGTCGAAGATATGTGAGCCTGATGTGGTTGAAAGTTTGTGGACAAAGTTGTTTGACTTCCTCTTTTTGACTCTGCTCATCACGAATTTAGTTGCCTTATTCCCGTGGGCAAATATCTTGTGCTGAGAGTTGAGGTAGTACTTTGCTGAGAGGGAGTTAAGAAGGTCCTTAAGAGAGCGTCTATAACCATTTAATTCCTCTAGATGGGTCTTGAGCAGGGAGATTTTATGTGTTTGTTCTAATTTAGTTATGTTCGCATGTAGCTTGTCTATTTGTTTGTTCCTTGATTTTTTAAGATAAGTTCCAATGCTGATACATTGACCTCTTACGACCGTCTTGTGGGCATCCCACAGGGTCTGAGAAGATATTTCTGATGAGACGTTTAGGTCAAAATAGTCTCCCAGGACTGTTTTAATTTTTGATCTGGTTTCAGGGTTACCTAGTAATTGCTCATTTAACCTCCAAGATCTAGAGGTATTGTTTTTATTTGGAGGAGTAAGGGACAAGTAGATAGGGGAGTGATCGGATAGTAGGATATTCCCCATTGTAAGATGCTATCTTGAGGTCATCCATCTGGAATACGAGGGGAGATATAAACCATGATAGTTATGTAAAGATGATAGAGTGTAAGCTTGTGAATTAATGGACCAAGGTCCAGAGTTATGGAAAGGTCAAACCTTTGACGTGCATCCCATACCAAAGCCATCTGTCTGATGTCATCAGGCGACGTGTTGACATTAAGAAAATGGTAACTAAAATAACAAGAAAAGAACAAAAGGCATAAACAACATGACAGAGACATTGCTCTAAGTATGGGGGGGAATATGGGTAAACCCTTAAAATACAGAGCTTTACCAAATACGCCTCAGGCGAATATCAGAGGAGGGAAGTGAACCAACGGAACACCACCTGCTCCAATACTACCGGCCAGAACAATGGAGGGCTCCAAAAGAGCATAGGCCTGAGACTGGAGGAAGGAAGGTGTTTCCGCTTCTTAATACTAGGTTAGGTATAGCTTCTTGTTAATGCCCAGTGTAGCATCATTCTGGGTGGAGGAAGAGGGGGGAAGGGGAGGGAGGGGGAGGGAGAGAGAGAGAGGAGAAGGGGGGGGGGATAGGGGGAGAGGGGGGGGTGATGAGTGGTATAAAGGGGGGGGGAGGGGGAGAGAAAGGTTATACAGATTGTACAAGAGGTGCAATGCTGCCAATGACTGGAGACAATATATGTGGATAGTAAGAGCAATATACTTATAAGAGAGAGAAATCAAACATTTCTTCAATCCCTTCCATGGGGAATAACTCCGGATCAGCCATCAAACGACACATTAAACTCCAGTTGGATCAAAATGAGTCTGTGGATAGACGTCTAGGAGTGATTGAGTTGGCTTTCTTTCTCTGGCGCTGGGATTTAGGGGTCCTCCTGGGTTCGAAGAGCTGCGGCCTAGGAACATCTGGTAAGGAAGCGACATCTTGGATTAAGTCCCAGTTCTCAATTTCCATGTTAGGGATCTCCAGATGCTGGAACATTTGATCCAGGTCAGCGTGGGATCTGATTGTGATCCTGCTCCCGTTGTACAGGAACGAGATGCCAAAAGGGAAAGTCCATCTGTATGTAATTTTCCTCTGGATAAGCCATTCTGTCAGGGGTTTAAGAACCTTGCGCTTTTTCAGCGTGAGCGGTGCCAGGTCTTGGTACACATGGATGCGATAATCCCTGAATAGGACTTCGGATTTCTTTCTGGCGCACTCTAGAATAGCCTCCTTGTCCTGGAAGTTTAGGAACCGGCATATTACGTCCCTTGGTGGTTCGGCTGGTTTCGGCTTAGGCCTGAGGGCCCTGTGAGCCCTTTCAATGGTCGGGCTGGGATAATCAGGGCCTAGTAGTTGCTCGCATAAGGCCTTCATTGCCTCCGGTATTTCTGAGGAGATGATTGATTCAGGCAGACCTTGGAACCTTAAATTGTTCCTCCTGCCCCGGTTCTCTTGGTCTTCTAAAGCCGCATATACCTGGTTAAGATGAGATTGAACCGTTTGCAGGCTATTAGAAGCCGCCGTCTGGAAGTCTAGCACCGCGTGATGCGCCGTCTCCAGATCCTCCACCCTACCCCCGATGTGTTTAATATCTTGTCTCATGGAAGAGACTTCACTAACCAGTGGTTCCAGGGCCTTGGTGAGGACCGATTTCAGGTATTTCCTGGAGATGGGTAAGTTTTGACGTCCACTAGCTTCTTCCGAGTCGCTGTCTTTTCACTCTGAGTACATGTATTCGTCTTCAGGGGCAGCTGCGGGCGCCATTTTAGTTTCTTTTGCGACGTGTTTTTCCGCCGCTTTTTTAATGAATTTATCCATGACACTGAGGTAACGGGTGGCTTCTGGTGTTGCAGGGTGTCCCCCTGTCTCGGGTTGCCGATTTTGACCATTGTCTGATCGGTATAGCTAGCGTAAGCTGCGATAAAGCACTGTAAGTCATACGGAGCTCAGACACACACCACCATCTTCCTCTGGCGCTCCGCCCCCCCGATGGTATATTTTAACTTGAAGCATCCCCATAACCATGGGAACTCCTCTATGTTAAAATATACCATCGGATTTGAGTTATATCTGAAAACTCAGATCCGACAGTATATTCTAACACAGAGGCATTCCCATAGTGATGGGGGCGCTTCAAGTTAGAATATACTAAGAACTGTGTACATGACTGCCCCCTGCTGCTTGGCAGCACCCGATCTCTTACAGGGGGCTGTGATTCACACAATTAACCCCTCAGGTGCCGCACCTGAGGGGTTAATTGTGCGTATCATAGCCCCCTGTAAGAGATCAGGTGCTGCCAGGCAGGAGGGGGCAGACCCCCTTCCCCCCTCCCCAGTTTTAAATTCATTGGTGGCCAGTGCGGGCCCCCCCTCCCTCCCACCCCTGTATTACATTCATTGGTGGCCAGTGCAGCCTCCCCTCTCCCCCCCCTAATTAAAATTCCCCCCCATATACGATGGCCCCAGTTGAGCCCCCATCTTTATATTATGGCCCCAGTTGTTCCCTCATACATATACTATGACCCCAGATGTGTCCCTATACATATATTATGGCCCCAGTTGTGCCCCCATACATATATTACGGTCCCAGTTGTGCCCCCATACATATACGATGGCCCCAGTTGTGCCCCTATAGATATATTATGGCCCCAGTTGGTGGCAGTGGAGAGTTCCGATCGGAGTCCCAGTTTAATCACTGGGGCTCCGATCGGTAACCATGGCAACCAGGACGCTACTGCAGTCCTGGCTGCCATGGTTACTTAGCAATTTTAGAAGCATTATACTTATCTTGCTGTCTGTGGCCGGCCGGGCGCTCCTCCTACTGGTAAGTGAAAGGTCTGTGCGGCGCATTGCCTATAGCACAGACTTGTCACTTACCAGTAGGAGGAGCGCCCAGCCGGTCACAGACAGCGCAGGTAAGTATAATGCTTCTAAAATTGCTAAGTAACCATGGCAAACAGGACTGCAGTAGCGTCCTGGTTGCCATGGTTACCGATTGGAGCCCCAGCGATTAAACTGGGACTCCGATCGGAACTCTCCGCTGCCACCAACTGCCACCATCATGACCCACAATACAAGTCAATTGGGATCCGTTTAACTCTGACACTATCTGACACAATAGAAAACGCATCCGTCCCCCATTAACTTTCAATGGAGTTCATGATGGATCCGTCTTGGCTATGTTAAAGATAATAGTACCGGATCTGTTCATAACGGATGCAGATGGTTATATTTAAGAATGAGCGAATCGACTTTGGAGGAAACATCCGAAGTTGATTTGCATAATACTTCATTTGAATACTGTACAGAGCAAGCTCACAGATCCAAGAATTAGTCTACGCATTTCGGACCCTCATATTTTGGTTCTTAACCACCTCCGGACCGCCTAACGCAGATTCGCGTTCCGGAGGTGGCAGCGCTGCGCACAGTCACGCATATACGCGTCATCTCGCGAGACGCGAGATTTCGCTCCAAGCCGGCCCGCGCATGCGCATCGCGGGCCGGCAAAAGTTAAAGAACAAGTTCGTCACCAGCCTGCCAGCAACGATCATTGGCTGGCAGGCTGGCGATTTTTAAAAAATCCAATCACAAGCCATATAACAGATCATATTAGTAAATATGATCTGTTATATGGCTTCTCTGCTCCTGTGCTGGTCCTTTTCGTCGGTTGGATCCAGCACAGGAGCAGACTGAACTGTGAGTAGCACCAACACTACACCTTAGCCCCAGATCACCCCCCTGCACCCCAATTAACCCTTTGATCACCCCTTTGATCGCCCCTGTCAATCACCAGTGAAAGGAAAAAAAGTGATCAGTGTAAACTGTCACTTTTTTTTTTTTCACTAGTATTGGCTGTTAGGTTTTAGGGATAGTTTAGGCCCCTTGGTTAGGTAGTTAGCGTCAGTTAGCGCCCACCCCACCGCACCGCAGTCACTTTTATTCGCTGAATAGCGTATCGCTAATCAGCATTTGTACTTTTATAGTATCTGTAAGTGATCAAAATGGATCACGGTCAGATCTATAATAGTATTAGTGTCACTTTAGTTCGCCCTCCACCCAAAACGCAGTGTTTGCCCGATCAGGCCTGATCGGTCGCCCACACGTGCGTTCACCCACGCCCGCCCCACCGCAGTGACAAAAAATATATATTTTTTGATCACTGCACATTCATTTTACACGCACTGCGGCGATAAAAAAATCTGTTTTGATATTTTTTATCAACCGCAGCGGCCTCCGGTACTTCGCTAGCCTCCCCTTTGTAAGACAGGCTTGCTTTTTTTCTTGGGTAGTCTCAGGGAATACCCCTAAATTTAGTAGTCCAAAATGTCAAACAGGGGGTATTCTTCTGAAGAGGCCTACAGGATTCTGACCCAGTCGGATGAGGAGTGGGAACCCTCATCTGATGAATCTAGCGGGTCAGAATATGAACCTGTGGAAAGCAGTGGCTCTCTGACCCAAAGTTCGGACGAGGAGGTGGAGGTCCCTGGCAGCACCAGGCGTACCCGGCCCCATGTCGCTAGACCACAGGTTATGCAGGATCCGCTTCAAGAGCAGCAGAGTGGGGCTGTCGCTGCCGGATCACGTGGTGAGGCATACACCAGCAGCGCAGCCCTCCCTGGACCTAGTACCAGCACTGCCGTACAACATGGTGACGTGGCGAGCACCAGAAGGGCAGTTGAAGCTGGTACGGTGGCACGTGCACTAGTTACCCCGTCGCAGCCACCGCAAAGACAGGCCCGTAGAGCCCCTAGAATCCCTGAGGTGCTGGCAAACCCTGATTGGCAGTCACCAACTTCAGCCGCACCTGTAGTTCCCCCTTTCACCGCCCAGTCTGGAGTTCGGGTTGAGACGGCTCAAATCGGTTCGGCCCTGGGATTTTTTGAGCTGTTCTTGACTGCGGAGCTCTTGGACTTAGTCGTGGCAGAGACCAACCAGTATGCCACACAATTTATATCCGCCAACCCGGGAAGCTTTTATGCCCAGCCTTTCCGGTGGAAACCAGTCCAAGTTTCCGAAATTAAATTTTTTTTGGGCCTTCTCCTCAACATGGGCCTGACAAAAAAGCATGAATTGCGGTCATATTGGTCAACGCACCCGATTCATCACATGCCCATGTTCTCTGCTGCTATGTCCAGGGCACGATTTGAGGCCATCCTCCGTTTCCTGCATTTTAGCGACAACACCACCTCCCGTCCCAGAGGCCACCCAGCTTTTGACCGGCTCCACAAAATTCGGCCCCTCATAGACCATTTCAACCAGAAATTTGCAGATTTGTATACCCCCGAGCAAAACATCTGCGTAGACGAGTCCCTAATACATTTTACCGGGCGCCTTGGCTTCAAACAGTACATCCCAAGCAAGCGTGCCCGGTATGGGGTCAAATTGTATAAGCTCTGTGAAAGGGCCACAGGCTATACCCACAAATTTCGTGTCTATGAGGGAAAAGATCAGACCCTGGAGCCGGTCGGTTGCCCTGACTACCTGGGGAGCAGTGGGAAGACAGTCTGGGACTTGGTGTCACCCTTATTCGGCAAGGGGTACCATCTTTATGTGGACAATTTTTACACAAGTGTGGCCCTCTTTAGGCATTTGTTTCTAGAACGGATTTGCGCCTGTGGCACCGCGCGAACTAGTCGCGTGGGATTCCCCCAACGGCTTGTAACCACCCGTCTTGCAAGGGGGGAGAGGGCTGCCTTGTGTAACGAAGAACTGCTCGCGGTGAAATGGAGAGACAAGCGTGACGTTTACATGCTCTCCTCCATTCACGCAGACACGACAATCCAAATTGAGCGAGCAACCCGTGTCATTGAAAAGCCCCTCTGTGTCCACGACTATAATGCGCTCATGGGAGGGGTGGACTTCAATGACCAGATGTTGTCTCCGTATTTAGTTTCCCGCAGAACCAGACGCTGGTATAAGAAGGTGTCTGTATATTTAATTCAATTGGCGCTGTACAATAGTTTTGTTCTCTACAGTAAGGCTGGGAGAACACGATCTTTCCTCAAATTCCAGGAAGAGATCATCGAGAACCTCCTTTACCCAGGAGGTTCCGTGGCCCCATCCCCCAGTGTAGTTAGCCGTCTACACGAGCGACATTTCCCCAGTGTCGTTCCTGGTACCTCAACCCAACCGTCACCCCGAAAAAGATGTCGTGTCTGTAGCAGGAGTGGAATAAGGCGTGACACCCGCTATTTCTTTCCTGACTGTGCTGACCACCCTGCCCTATGCTATGGAGAGTGTTTCCGGAAGTACCACACACAGGTACACCTAGCATAGGGATTGCATCTCACAGGACAGGCACACAGGGCTATTAGGGCCCTTTTACTCTCAGCTGCTGCAAACCTCTCCTTTCACCTGGGATAAAGTGCATAACGTACTTCGCCACATCTTTGGGCGATTTGCGCTTTGCACATTGTCCCATGGGGAAGGAGAGGTTTGTTCTATAAAGGTAAAAAAAACTAAACAAAAAAAAAATTACCTGTAAGTAAAAAAGTTAAAAAAGTTTAAAAAAGTTAATATGTTCTGTTCTAAAGTTAATAAAGTTATTGCTTTGCGGCCTGGTTTTTTCTTTTTTGTTTTGTTTTTTTTACCTTCCAGGTGGACCAACCGATCGACCAGCTGCAGCACTGATGTGCATTCGGACAGAAGCATTGTGCTGCTGTCAGATTACACGCAAGTCGGTGTATGCGGCGCTGCAAGACGAGATTTCTCCTCTGCAGTAAAAGATATGTTTGCCGAGGCATATGAGCTGAGGAGGTGGCGGTGTTCATATACTTTGGCAAACACTTTGTATATATAAAAAAAAAAAATCCCGGCAATGATTTATTCATCCACATCGATTGATGTGAATGGAGAAATCTGGTTTGCCAGGGCATACGAGCTGAAGTGGGTATGGATGTTGGGTGGAGCTCCTATGTCCTGGCAGACGCCTTTCCCCTCCTTTTTCTTTTTTTGGCAGAGATTTTTTCATCCACATTGATCGATGCGAATGAAGAAATCTGTGCCGTTCATTTTTTTCTTTCAGCCCAGAGGCTGAACGGAAAAAAAAAATCTCATTACCCGTATGCTCAATATAAGGAGAATAGCAGAAACTCCTAATGCTGGGCATACATGTAATGATTGCGGAGACCCTCAAATGCCAGGGCAGTACAAACACCCCACAAATAACACCATTTTGGAAAGAAGACACCCCAAGGTATTCGCTGAGGGGCATATTGAGTCCATGAAAGATTGAAATTTTTGTCCCAAGTTAGCGGAAAGGGAGACTTTGTGAGAACAAAATCCAAAAAATCAATTTCCGCTAACTTGTGCCAAAATTTTTTTTTTTCAATGAACTCGCCATGCCCCTCATTGAATACCTTGGGGTGTCTTCTTTCCAAAATGGGGTCACATGTGGGGTATTTATACTGCCCTGGCATTTTAGGGGCCCCAAAGCGTGAGAAGAAGTCTGGTATCCAAATGTCTAAAAATGCCTTCCTAAAAGGAATTTGGGCCCCTTTGCCCACCTAGGCTGCAAAAAAGTGTCACACATGTGGTATCTCCGTATTCAGCAGAAGTTGGGGAATATGTTTTGGGGTGTCATTTTACATATACCCATGCTGGGTGAGATAAATATCTTGGTCAAATGCCAACTTTGTATAAAAAAAATGGGAAAAGTTGTCTTTTGCCAAGATATTTCTCTCACCCAGCATGGGTATATGTAAAATGACACCCCAAAACACATTCCTTACCTTCTCCTGAGTACGGAGATACCAGATGTGTGACACTTTTTTGCAGCCTAGCTGGGCAAAGGGGCCCACATTCCAAAGAGCACCTTTCAGATTTCACAGGTCATTTACCTACTTACCAGACATTAGGGCCCCTGGAAAATGCCAGGGCAGTATAACTGCCCCACAAGTGACCCCATTTTGGAAAGAAGACACCCCAAGGTATTCCGTGAGGGGCATGGCAAGTTCCTAGAATTTTTTATTTTTTGTCACAAGTTAGTGGAAAATGATGATTTTTTTTATTTTTATTTTTTTTTCATACAAAGTCTCCTATTCCACTAACTTGTGACAAAAAAAAAAAATTTCCATGAACTCACTATGCCCATCAGCGAATACCTTGGGGTCTCTTCTTTCCAAAATGGGGTCACTTGTGGGGTAGTTATACTGCCCTGGCATTCTAGGGGCCCAAATGTGTGGTAAGGAGTTTGAAATCAAATTCAGTAAAAAATGACCTGTGAAATCCGAAAGGTGCTCTTTGGAATATGGGCCCCTTTGCCCACCTAGGCTGCAAAAAAGTGTCACACATCTGGTATCTCCGTACTCAGGAGAAGGTGGGGAATGTGTTTTGGGGTGTCATTTTATATATACCCATGCTGGGTGAGAGAAATATCTTGGCAAAAGACAACTTTTCCCATTTTTTTATACAAAGTTGTCATTTGACCAAGATATTTATCTCACCCAGCATGGGTATATGTAAAAAGACACCCCAAAACACATTCCTCAACTTCTCCTGAGTACGGCAATACCACATGTGTGACACTTTTTTGCAGCCTAGGTGGGCAAAGGGGCCCATATTCCAAAGAGCACCTTTCGGATTTCACTCGTCATTTTTTACAGAATTTGATTTCAAACTCCTTACCACACATTTGGGCCCCTAGAATGCCAGGGCAGTATAACTACCCCACAAGTGACCCCATTTTGGAAAGAAGAGACCCCAAGGTATTCGCTGATGGGCATAGTGAGTTCATGGAAGTTTTTATTTTTTGTCACAAGTTAGTGGAATATGAGACTTTGTATGAAAAAAAAAAAAAAAAAAAATCATCATTTTCCACTAACTTGTGACAAAAAATAAAAAATTCTAGGAACTCGCCATGCCCCTCACGGAATAGCTTGGGGTGTCTTCTTTCCAAAATGGGGTCACTTGTGGGGTAGTTATACTGCCCTGGCATTCTAGGGGCCCAAATGTGTGGTAAGGAGTTTGAAATCAAATTCTGTAAAAAATGACGAGTGAAATCCGAAAGGTGCTCTTTGGAATATGGGCCCCTTTGCCCACCTAGGCTGCAAAAAAGTGTCACACATCTGGTATCTCCGTACTCAGGAGAAGGTGGGGAATGTGTTTTGGGGTGTCATTTTACATATACCCATGCTGGGTGAGAGAAATATCTTGGCAAAAGACAACTTTTCCCATTTTTTTATACAAAGTTGTCATTTGACCAAGATATTTATCTCACCCAGCATGGGTATATGTAAAAAGACACCCCAAAACACATTCCTCAACTTCTCCTGAGTACGGGGATACCAGATGTGTGACACTTTTTTGCAGCCTAGGTGGGCAAAGGGGCCCATATTCCAAAGAGCACCTTTCGGATTTCACTCGTCATTTTTTACAGAATTTGATTTCAAACTCCTTACCACACATTTGGGCCCCTAGAATGCCAGGGCAGTATAACTACCCCACAAGTGACCCCATTTTGGAAAGAAGAGACCCCAAGGTATTCGCTGATGGGCATAGTGAGTTCATGGAAGTTTTTATTTTTTGTCACAAGTTAGTGGAATATGAGACTTTGTATGAAAAAAAAAAAAAAAAAAAAAAATCATCATTTTCCACTAACTTGTGACAAAAAATAAAAAATTCTAGGAACTCGCCATGCCCCTCACGGAATAGCTTGGGGTGTCTTCTTTCTAAAATGGGGTCACTTGTGGGGTAGTTATACTGCCCTGGCATTCTAGGGGCCCAAATGTGTGGTAAGGAGTTAGAAATCAAATTCTGTAAAAAATGATGAGTGAAATCCGAAAGGTGCTCTTTGGAATATGGGCCCCTTTGCCCACCTAGGCTGCAAAAAAGTGTCACACATCTGGTATCTCCGTACTCAGGAGAAGGTGGGGAATGTGTTTTGGGGTGTCATTTTATATATACCCATGCTGGGTGAGAGAAATATCTTGGCAAAAGACAACTTTTCCCATTTTTTTATACAAAGTTGTCATTTGACCAAGATATTTATCTCACCCAGCATGGGTATATGTAAAAAGACACCCCAAAACACATTCCTCAACTTCTCCTGAGTACGGGGATACCAGATGTGTGACACTTTTTTGCAGCCTAGGTGGGCAAAGGGGCCCATATTCCAAAGAGCACCTTTCGGATTTCACAGGTGATTTTTTACTGAATTTGATTTCAAACTCTTTACCACACATTTGGGCCCCTAGAATGCCAGGGCAGTATAACTACCCCACAAGTGACCCCATTTTGGAAAGAAAGAAGAGACCCCAAGGTATTCGCTGATGGGCATAGTGAGTTCATAGAACTTTTTATTTTTTGTCACAAGTTAGTGGAATATGAGACTTTGTAAAAAAAAAAAAATCATCATTTTCCGCTAACTTGTGACAAAAAATAAAAAGTTCTATGAACTCACTATGCCCATCAGCGAATACCTTAGGGTGTGTACTTTCAGAAATGGGGTCATTTGTGGGGTGTTTGTACTGTCTGGGCATTGTAGAACCTCAGGAAACATGACAGGTGCTCAGAAAGTCAGAGCTGCTTCAAAAAGCGGAAATTCACATTTTTGTACCATAGTTTGTAAACGCTATAACTTTTACCCAAACCATTTTTTTTTTACCCAAACATTTTTTTTTTATCAAAGACATGTAGAACTATAAATTTAGAGCAAAATTTCTATATGGATGTCGTTTTTTTTGCAAAATTTTACAACTGAAAGTGAAAAATGTCATTTTTTTGCAAAAAAATCGTTAAATTTTGATTAATAACAAAAAAAGTAAAAATGTCAGCAGCAATGAAATACCACCAAATGAAAGCTCTATTAGTGAGAAGAAAAGGAGGTAAAATTCATTTGGGTGGTAAGTTGCATGACCGAGCAATAAACGGTGAAAGTAGTGTAGGTCAGAAGTGTAAAAAGTGGCCTGGTCTTTCAGGGTGTTTAAGCACTGGGGGCTGAGGTGGTTAATCATGTTGTCATGATTAAGGACTGAAATATGAGGGTCCGAAACGCGTAGACTAATTCTTGCATCTGTGAGTTGGAAGTTTTGCAAATAAAGTATCCTCTGTTGTTAGAGCTGTATTTTCCATCGATTTCTTCAATTATAAAAAAAACTGCCGTGTCCAGGCTGGTATCCGAGCTCACAACAGGTGCAACAGGTGAGAGCTGCCTTTTTCGGTTATATTAATTGTACAGAGCAAGCGCTCCGTACAGTATTAGAATGTATTGGCTCCTATGAGCCGAAGTTATAACTTCATAAATCAATTTCTATTGTAAAAAAAACATTTTCCGAACTCGGCTTTGGTTCCAAGTGGTACCCTACCGGATCCAACAAAAACACCAGTGTGAAAGTAGCCTTACACTACCTCCACCTTGGGAATTGCATTGCTAATAGATAAAAGCTTCTGTGCTTTCATTGTGCAGTATTCTTCATGGATTGTCTTGAATTGTTTATAAATCTGATGACATAAGCTTTTATGTTATTCATTATTGTGATGCTACATAGATCTACTTTGCTGGAAAAATACAGCAACCTATGTTTTACCAGTTCCTGTCAAGTTAGTGATCATATAAATATTTTGTGTTTGCTACTAACAAAGCAGTAGTCATTGCTAGGCAGTTTAACAATTTTTCATTCAACTGCAGTTATTTGTGGCAAAGCTGCAGTTATTCTTCAGATTTTATGTTATTTATGCACTGAATAAATTGCAGCATTTATAATTCAAGACAGACTGAAGAGCCAAGCGCCTGTAATCCATTATACAGTGACAATGTAGAGTTGTAAATTTTTTACAGTGGATCCTACTGCTTTGCCTAATGAAAGAGCAGCTTGAGAGCCAATCAGATTATGCAAATATCGAATACAGAAAAAAAACGATAATAGTGACATGAATGGTTTTGATTGCATTTGGAAATTATATGGTGTATGGCAGAAATTTCAGCTGATAGAATCTGCCAACACGTGCAGAATAAAGCGATTCTCCACATCAGATACAAAGTAGGAAGAAGAATTACAAATACTGTAACTAATTAAATATGGAAAGCCTGGTTTTCAAAATGCTAAACATAGGAAAAGGTTAACAATACAGAATGGCAATAATCATGGTGTACTGTATAACACTGAAGAAGTAAAAATGTATTTCTCCCTTAAAAATAAAAATAAAAAAAATCTACTGTGATCTGGGAACATGAAAAATAGGCCAAATTCAGAGATATTAAAATAAACCCATTTTTAGTTAAAATACATGGTTTAAAGAAAATCTTGATTTTGTTATGTTTAGCTTCTGTACGTTTAAGAATATTTTATTACCCTCAATAGACATATAAATGCATTACCTTTTCATCTTATTCCTTTTCTGGTGAAAAGCATTATCATGGTAAAACAGGGGGTCATTTATTAAGCTGAAATATCAGGCATAGATCTAAATGTAAGACAGCTATGAAGAGTAGACTGGCGTAGTTTCTGAGTGCAATTTCTGCAAGTTTTCTGGTGTAACTTACAATAAATATGTCATCCTCTCACACTGAAACCAAATTTTTACAAATGTGGAGAACATAGTGTAAAAGGGCAAAAAGTTGCACGTTTTTGAGCAAAACTAGATTTGTGCTCCACTATTTTAACACAGGGGGCATGATAACCCCCCCCCCGTTCTGTAAATACATTAAAGTTTTCCCATCTTAGCTAGTGATTGCATACTAATTATACCCTCACCTGCCAATTAGTGGGTGGATTGATGGGTGGGGTTTTATATTGTTTCCTGCTTTTTTTTTTTTTTACATCTAAATGTGCCTGTACACCTTAAGTAGCTGTGGGCAGACAGTTATCTCTTCTGACTCCGAGTTGTCAGAACGTGTATGTATTTTCATTAGTTAGAGAAAAAGAAAGCTACTGCCAGACATTTTCTACCATCCTTTAAGATCATAAATCATTTCTTAAACTATTTTCTGTATAAGTATATATGTAACAGTATTAAAGGGGTTATCTAAAGTGTATGTCCCCTCATATAGATTATACTTCCCTCTGATATCGGCACCTGTATTACTCCGGACCCCACGATGCTAGAAAGGTTGCATAATCCCCGTTGCATGCCCGTTCATAACCATTTTAAGGCCCTGGAGATCCCTTGCCCTGGGATTTTCCATTTTTGCATTTTCGTTTTTACTCTCTGCCTTCCTTGAGCCATAACTTTTTTTTTTTTTGTCCAAATAGCTGTATTAGGGCTTATTTTTCCCAGGACAAGTAGGACTTTCTAATGCCACCATTTGATATGTCATATGGTGTAGTGAAAAGCTTTAAAATGAATTCCAAATTGGGATGAATTGTAAAAAATGGAATCCTGTCATAGTTTTATGAATTTAGTTTTTACAGTGTTCCTTATGCAGTAAAACTGACCTATTACTGTCATTCTCTGGGTCAGCATGATAACAGCAATATCACACTTATATAGTTGTTCTTGTGTTTTAGTACTTAACATTTTTTTTAAATTATATATACTTTTATTAGTGATGAGTGACGTCATAAAAATTTAAATTTGGCTTCTTCTCCAAATTTAGCAAAGAAATTTGATTTAATACGAAATAATTGGTCACCCAGGAAGAAGTACATTAGCGACTTAAAAAGATTAAAATAGACAAATCGCCAGGATTGGATGGCATACACCCCCGTATCCTAAGGGAATTAAGTAATGTCATAGCCAGACCCTTATTTCTGATATTTGCGGACTCTATACTGACAGGGAATGTCCCACAGGATTGGCGCATGGCAAATGTGGTGCCAATATTCAAAAAGGGTCCAAAAACAGAGCCTGGAAACTATAGGCCGGTAAGTTTAACATCTGTTGTGGGTAAACAGTTTGAAGGTTTTCTGAGAGATGCTATCTTAGAGCATTTCAACTGAAATAAGCAAATAACGCCATATCAGCATGGCTTCGTGAGGGATCGGTCATGCCAAACTAATTTAATCAGTTTCTATGAGGAGGTAAGTTCTAGACTTGACAGCGGCGAATCAAAGGATGTCGTATATCTGGACTTCTCCAAAGCATTTGACACTGTACCACATAAAAGGTTAGTATATAAAATGAGAATGCTCGGACTGAGAGAAAACGTCTGTATGTGGGTAAGTAACTGGCTCAATGATAGAAAACAGAGGGTGGTTATTAACGGTACACACTCAGATTTGGTCACTGTCACTAGTGGGGTACCTCAGGGGTCAGTATTGGGCCCTATTCTCTTCAATATATTTATTAATGATCTTGTAGAAGGCTTGCATAGTAAAGTATCAATTTTCGCAGATGACACTAAACTGTGTAAAGTAATTTACACTGAAGAGGACAGTATACTACTACAGAGGGATCTGGATAGATTGGAAGCTTGGGCAGATAAGTGGCAGATGAGGTTTAACACTGACAAATGTAAAGTTATGCACATGGGAAGGAATAATGCAAGTCACCCGTACATACTAAATGGTAAAACACTCTGTAACACTGACATGGAAAAGGATCTAGGAATTTTAATAAACAGCAAACTAATCTGCAAAAAACAGTGTCAGGCAGCTGCTGCCAAGGCCAATAAGATAATGGGTTGCATCAGAAGGGGCATAGATGCCCGTGATAAGAACATAGTCCTACCACTTTACAAATCGCTAGTCAGACCACACATGGAGTACTGTGTAAAGTTCTGGGCTCCTGTAAACAAGGCAGACATAGCATAGCTGGAGAAGGTCCAGAGGAGGGCAACTAAAGTAATAACTGGAATGGGGCAGCTACAGTACCCTAAAAGATGATGAAAATTAGGGTTATTCACTTTAGAAAAAAGACGACTGAGGGGAGATCTAATTAATATGTATAAATATATCAGGGGTCAGTACAGAGATCTATCCCATCATCTATTTATCCCCAGGACTGTGACTGTGACGAGGGGACATCCTCTGCGTCTGGAGGAAAGATGGTTTGTACACAAACATAGAAAAGGATTCTTTACGGTAAGAGCAGTGAGACTATGGAGCTCTCTGCCTGAGGAGGTGGTGATGGTGAGTACAATAAAGGAATTCAAGAGAGGCCTGGATGTATTTCTGGAGTGTAATAATATTACAGGCTATAGCTACTAGAGAGGGGTCGTTGATCCAGAGAGTTATTCTGATTGCCGTATTGGAGTCGGGAAGGAATTTCTTATTCCCCTAAAGGGGGGGAAATTGGCTTCTACCTCACAGGTTTTTTTTTTTTTTTGCCTTCCTCTGGATCAACTTGCAGGATAAAAGGCCGAACTGGATGGACAGATGTCTTTTTTCGGCCTTATGTACTATGTTACTATGTTACAAATCACGTTGTTTTGCATGTTGTTTTGCATGTATTTGGCACAATGACGGGGAATGGCAATCCCGCCACCCTCGTCATTGGACCTCTCAGATATCAAGTTCATCGCGGAATCTAATGTAAAAATGGAGACCTTTCAGAGATTTAATCAGGGTTAAAAAAAAAAGAAATTCACCTTATCCATTTGCTCGCGAGAGGCCGTCGATGCCATGTTGATTGAAGAAACCGTGCAAAATCTTGTGCGGTGACATGATGATGTCACCACTCCTGGCCAGCGTGGTGATGTTTTTGCGCAGGTTCTTGAATCAAGATGGCAGCGACAGCCTCTCTGTGAGAAAATGGATGAGGTGAGTATGATATTTTTTTCTGCTGCCATTTTAGGAAAAATGTATTTGTTATCACGATATGCGATGAAATTCGGCTTTGCAGCGAATTGGAGCTGTATGATGATTCATTTTTTGCAGGACAATTTGTAGTTTTTAGTGATACCATTTTGGAGTGTACAGTATATGGCTTTTTGATTACTTTTGGCCATTTTGATTTTTTTCCTGTTATGGTGTAAGTTTATATTTTAATAGTATATATAATAGTAATATATTTTGGGATGTGATGGTGTAAATAATCTTTATTTTTTATTGTTTGCTTATTTTTATTATGGGGAAAAGGGGGTAATTAAAATTTTTGAATATGTGATCCTCTGACCACTTCTTTTTGGTAGCCTTGGATCGTTAGAGGGACTGAGACTACCCCAATACATGGACAGCTTCCCCAGGGAAGCTGTTAGGGTTCGGTAGCATAGATCTTTAGGGAAAAAGTCTCCCAGATGTTGTGGTCACAATTGTCCCCAGCTTTTGATGGGTTTAATTGTCTGTGATTGTTGTTAATGGCAATCACACACATTAGTGCCGGGTGTCTGCTGCGCTTTGGCAGGGTGCCTTCTTTTAAAAATTTCTGGTATACATTAGCAAAGGATAAGCATTTTTGGGATTTGGATGTAGGGTTTAAATGTTTCAATACCCGATAATGCCATAATTTATCAACTGGGGAATATAGAAGGGGAACAGGGATCAGCTAATATAAAGAAGGCTATCATTTTTTCTTAGCAAGATCAGTTGCTAGACCTTGGATAGCTAATTCCTCACTTTAAAAAGGAGAGGAGAAATATAGCATGATCATTTCAATACAAAATATTTAGTCTGGCATATTGTATATAGATGATAGAATTATGGATCCTGTGGCCCCCAGAACATCTATTCTTACCCCAATTTGGTATTGTCTGATTTTGACTGCATATGTTTCCCCCTTGAATTGTAGTGTTAAACAGTTTTTCAGTAGTTTACAAATACTGATTATCAATAACCCCTTAGTGACCACTAAGGGGCCTTAGGCTGGGAAGCTGCCTTTTTATGGCAGCCCAGTCTAAGCACTCTCTGTATACCTCTGGCACCCCGCAAATGAGATTTCAGGGTGCAGATGTCAGTGACTGCGGGCCGAGACCTAGTGGAAGCCTCAAGCCTGCCTCTAGAGTTTTCCAGCAGGCTGAGCCTCCCTGTTTATTCCAATCTCCCTTACAGAAAGTTTTAAAAATAGTTAATCAGTAAGTTATGTAATGGCGACATTAACAACTACAACGTGTCCTGCAAAAAACAAGCCCTCATACTTCAACATAGATGGAAAATAAAAAAGGTTATAGCTCTTGGAAGACGATAATAAAAAATAAAAAAGTTTGTCCAATAATGCCCAAAACAGGCTGGTCACTAAGAGGATACGGATTATCCTCATATGCAATGAATGCTTATGAAATTCTTTTTATATTGATTCCTAACTTTTTTTTTTAGATTGTTAGTAAACCAGACAATTTATCAAGGAAAAGAGTAGACAGAATATTTCGATGAGTTGAACTTTTATTATAGCCTTTTAGCATATGACAAATTAAATTATTTAGTTTACTCCTAATTTTAAGATGGGAAAGAATGTGACATACAGTACATTAAAATTTAACTGTCATTTTAGTCTATTTTTAATATAGTGTTGGGAATATGGAATTAAACATTTTTGTAACATTTTATTATGAAAGGTGTTTCTTTATACTAGAAAACAGGGTGTAAAGAGTCTTCTTAGCAAATCTCAGACCACTGAACATTTACTATAAGTGCAGAATGCTGCAGTATATTACAAAAATGTTTAACATTCCTGTACCTAGACAATATTAAAAACAAACTGAAACAACAGTTACACTTTAATGTATACTTCATGTAGAGGCGCATTTTAATGTATACTTAAAGTTACCGCAGCTACACAGAGTGACAAACGCTATTGGAACAAATAATTTCTACTGGTGTGATATACCAGCTGCCCCCCAAAATAGTGATTGAGGCAGAGGTGTGATATACGAATAATATACTTTTTATATAGTGCATTTGGGTAGTGCAGAATTTGTTTGCGGTTTTGCTGCGTTACCGCAGCTACACAGAGCAAAAAAGGAAGAAGGGGTCCAGCTCGATTAAAATGTTACCTTAATTTTTCAGTGCGGGTAAAAGCCAGTTACACTCCAGTTACATGTTTCGGATCAGGAACAATAGCGATCCTTCCTCATGACATACACATATTGAGGAGGAGGTTGGATATATAGCGTCTCCACCTAGGAACAGGTGGACGCACTAACTACAAGCTCCTCCTCAAATGAAATTAACAACACATGCTAAAAGGCATGATGAATTAAAACAAAAACGGATCAAAAATTCAATAATGTAACATCAAGTCGTGTTTCCGATTAAGTCCACTTGGTACAGTGGATCCCATTTTGAAGATCCAGAACGACTCACGGTTCAAAAGCTTCTTTTTATAATTACCACCCCTGGATGGTGGAGTAACCCTTTCCAAGCCTTGCACAATTAAACCCTCTGTATCACTACCATGCACTGCTGAAAAATGCAGGCTGACTGCAGACACATTTCTGGCATGTGAATGAGGAATGTCAGAGATGTCCCTGCACAGTCTAACCTTAAGGCCATTAGTGGTGCAACCAATGTACTGGAGGGAACAGAGAGTGCATGAGATACAATACACCACATGAGTGGTGTTACAGTTGATGTATTGTTTGATGGAAAAACTTTGATTCATGGCATAGTAAAAAACGTTCTTGCCAGGTCGCATATAAGAGCAACACATACAAATTTTATGCCCACATTTATAGCTACCAAGACACCGCAGCCACACTGGAGAGGCTCATGCCCCCTCAGAATATAAGGCGCAATTCACAACCCAGTTGAGGATACGAAGTGTTTTTTATTTTTTGATTAGCAAAGACGACGCGTACTACAGAAAATGGAAGCGCGCACTACAGAAAATGGAAGAACAACATTCCATACAGCCAATTTAAACGCATAAGGAGGAACTGTTCTACCAAAGAGGACTTCATTACCCAAAGTAAGATCCTACAAAACAGATTTATGAACAAAGGATACCCGAGTAAGAGAACGCTTTCTCCCCGGCAAGCAACCTAAGCCAAGACGAATGCCTGATGATCAAAACCAAACCAAAAGAAACAGAAACTACAAATCCATACAAAACATCACTGATCACCACTTACAACACTAACCACGAAACCTTAAAGAAGATCCTGATGAAGCACTGGCACATTTTAACTAATGATCCACACCTCAAACCCAACATACCACAGAGACCACAAATCACATTCAGAAAAGCAAAGTCGCTAAAAAACATCCTGGCCCCAAGTAAACTGAAAAAGAAAAAAACAACATCACTCAATACTATTAGTGGGACCCCTGCCCCTGTTGGCAGTTTCAGATGTGGCCACACCCTATGTAAATGCTGTACCAACATTTCTAACAAAAAACAGACCTTTAGAAGCAAAACTACTGGCGAAGACTTCAAAATAAAGAATTTCATCAACTGTGCAACATCATACGTGATTTACTTATTGGAGTGCGATTGTGGTTTACAGTACGTTGGCAGGACAATCCAGGCCCTAAGGGAACGTATCAACAAACATAGATCCAACATCACCAAGGGATACCTAAAACATAGCGTCTCCAGACACTTCCTAGCTACTCACAACCAGGACCCTTCCAAACTATCAATCACCCCCATAGAACACATTGAGGCCCATTGTCCAGACAGATACAGGACCCTCCAAAGACGTGAAATGTTTTGGATATTTAAGCTCCACACACTTGAACCCAATGGACTAAACGAGAGCATAGAAAACCAGTGCTTTTAATACCCGCGCTGTTATGTTCCACCCCGCCCCCCAGATCCACACTCTCCAACGCCTCCATAACACACCAGGACACTCGGCCTGACCCCAGGACCCATCGTCCCACTGACACTCGGCCCCTCATCCCACTTCCTTCCCAGCGGGACCCTCCATCCGGACTCCCAGTCCTCTCTGCACACTGCCCCCCCCTACACCAATCAAGAGGTCCGCGTCCCCAACCCCCTTCCAGTTATCCCTACACCTCTAGGCAACAAGCCAATACGCTCATCACACCACACATCTCATCCACATCCACACCCCTATGCCTCCCCTCCATGCCCCACACACCTCCACTCTCCCCTTCATACCCTACAGCACCAACCACTACCCCCAGCCATCCTCCTAACACAAGTCCCCTCCCATCACCCCAGAACCCCCCGTACCATGCCAACCCCCCCTCATCCACCTATGCCAGTCCCCCTCCATTGGCCAGCTTACACCATTCATCCACCCCTTGCCAATACATCGCTACAGCAGTCACCACTGCATCCGCCGCCCAGCATCACCAGCTATGGGACCTCCCCCCCATCACGCCCCCCTCTGGCCGCCCAGTCACACCTGCTCCTGCCCCCATCCACGACACACGAGCCGATCTCTCTCTCCCCCCCCCCAGGACATATCCACACCCCAACATTGGCATCCACCAGCCCCCCACACGGCAGGCCTTACACCCATTCTATAGTCCGGACAACCCGGCCGCGTCCCTAGCAACATGCCCTGCTCCGCCCATGTCCTCCACGCCCGCCCCCACCACCGACTCCTATGGACCTCAGCCACACCCCCTCCAGCCCGCTACTGCACCGCAACGCCGCCCCGCCCACCACTACAACACATACCCAGGCACTCAGGTCCGACTCCCTACCACGCCCACCGCTCCGCCCACCATGCTAGGTCCCGCCGCCCGCGTCGGCACCCATCACCCCCAGCCACACCTCCGCCTGCATCGTCACACCCAGCCTCCTCCTCCACCACCAGAGACCATCGCCCTCCCTCACTCTCTCCAAGACCGGCTCCCCCACCATGCCCGCCCCCTCTCCGCCCACCGTGCTAAGTCCCGCCCCCCGCTCCGGCGAACACAGTCCATCCTCCACCAACAGTGATCACCGCCCACCCCCTGACCACATACGCCCCGGCCACGCCCCCGCCCTCATAACCCCTGGATTGAGCGCGCTTCTGCACACCACTGGCCACACGTGCAGAAGCGCTACCACTGGAGGACACTCACCGGCCGCATCACCAAGGTAAACACTGCTATCCCCCACGTCCCAAACACACCTCAGTCCACTGCCCATTGCCTATTGCAAACCTGCACCTAGCCTTATATCACTCACAGGGACTCTCCCCATACCTGCCCCCCAGCAAACAATTCCCATCTGAACCATCATACAAACCATGCAACACAGCCCAACCAGTAGAATCACCTTCTCTCAATAACCCTTTACTGTACAGGTACCTCTCGCTGATCCTGTCCCCTCCATCTCTATATATCACGCCACCACCATCAGGCAACCACTGCTATCCCCCACATCCCAAACTTACCATCACTGTTCATCGCTCACTGCCTAGTGCCTATTGCATTCTGCATCAAGCCCGGATCCATGTCCTATATCACTTACAGTCACTCTCTCCATACCTGCCACCCATCCACGTCCCCCAGCAACCAATTCCCACCTGAACCATTTAACCAACCATGAAACACAGCCCAACCAGTAGAATTACATTCTCTCATTAACCCTTTTCTGTCCCTCCCATCTCTAAGTATAAACGCCACCCTACTAAACATCACTTTATCACCCATCACAGCAGTGCGGACCGCCATACACCCCCCAAATAAGGGATCTCCAACAAGAGTGACCTCCAATTAGCCTACGGTGACAAGGATACAGGTACTTATTATTATATAATATGACCCATACACAGTATCTCTTACATGACACACTCACATACACATTCAGAATTACATTTGTCTTTTGAAAAAACTCTTTTTCTACACACTGATCATCCCTAGTCGAAACTCAGACCATACAACCAAATAGAACCACCCAGCACCTCATACACATACACCTACTCAGATTTAAAGAAATCCACATCCGTTTGCATATATGTATTTATTTATCCCTTATTATTATTATATCATTTTATATGCTCTATACGCAAGCTTATATTTGTGCATATACAACTTTCTCGTCTTTGTTTTAACCAAACAAAATTATTTTACCCATTGATTCGTCCATTTATACCTACGGACCCGTCCATTCATATTTTTATATATTTTTATATATTTACATTCATTTTCATTTTTAATTGTATTTTTATACATATTATACCATCAAATTTTGTGTTGTTCTTTTTAGACTTTTTAGACTTGCTAAAGGGGTCTGCGTACCCTGAAACGCGTCGTCTTTGCTAATCAAAAAATAAAAAACACTTCGTATCCTCAACTGGGTTGTGAATTGCGCCTTGTGTCCACCCGCTCACTGCATGAACCCAGTGCAGACGAGCACCCTCTCCATTCACCACAATTCGCACCAAAGTGGCGGCTTGGCTCCCGCCCATGGTCAACTTGGACATTAATCGGCTGCACCAACCCACATCACCCCACGATTTTACCTCCACCAGAACTGTACTACCAAAAGTACAACCTAACCAAGGAGAGTAGCAACCACTCATCCTGGCTAGGAACAAATAACAACATATCTTGTCAACCACCACCTATGAGCGCCTTCTCCCCTTTTCTCTTTGGCCATTCAATCCCTCAGAATATAAGGAGGGGCAGAGTCTATTACCCAGCGTGGGCGCTCTACGGGCTGAGCACAAGATGCCACCTCTCAAGACACTGCGCCATTGGTCATCTGTTGACAATACAGGTGAGTGCCTTCTTAGGCTACTTTCACACAAGCTCCACTTGTGAGCTCCGTTTGAAGGGGCTCACAAGCGGCCCCGAACGCATCCGTACTGCCCCAATGCATTCTGAGTGGACGCGGATCCACTCAGAATGCATCAGTCTGGCAGCGTTCAGCCTCCGCTCCGCTCAGCAAGCGGACACCTGAACGCTGCTTGCAGCGTTCGGGTGTCCGCCTGGCCGTGCCGAGGCAAACGGATCCGTCCAGACTTACAATGTTAAGTCAATGGGGACGGATCCGTTTGAATTTGACACTATATGGCTCAATTTTCAAACGGATCCGTCCCCCATTGACCTTCAATGAAAAGTCTGGACGGATCCATCTGAAGCTACTTTCAGACTTAGAATCTTTTCTACAATATAATGCAGACGGATCCGTTCTGAACGGATCCAAAGTCTGCATTATATGAGCGGATCCGTCTGGGCAGACCCCAGACGGATCCGCTCTGAACGGTAGTGTGAAAGTAGCCTTACTATGTTACAAATCTGCGAGTATTGTGTGCTATAAGCAGTAACAAAAACAGGCAAACGAGAATGCCGTGACTTATTTGAGTTATCAGAGCGACGTGTGCGCTTGTGGTGAGTAAATAATAATGTCTGTCTAGGTCTAGACATGGCCTCCTTCTGGGCATATGCTAAACCGTGCTGGGAATATTGTCTCATAGAAAGGCGGGAAGCAGCAGAACGCATCTCCATGCGGCATGTTGCATCCTCGGGGCAGTTTCGTCTAATGCGAATAAACTCACCCTTCAGAATATTTTTAGCAACATGAGGAGGATGGCAAGAAGCCGCATGGAGAATTGTATTGCCCGCAGTTTCTTTGCGAAAGGTGCGGGTATTAATTGAGTTGGTGCGCGTTTCGCCCTCAAGAGACAAATCCAGAAAGGAAATACAAGTAGCATGGGAATGCAAGGTGAATCTCAAACTGCAAATGTTGCAATTCAAGAAATCCTCAAAGAGTGGTATGGCCGCCACATCGCCCGACCATATGAACAGCAGGTCGTCGATGTAACGGCCATACCACTCCAGAGAGGGTGCCCAAGGATTAGTCGGGGAGAATAAAAAAGCCTGTTCCCACCAGGCCATATACACATTGGCCAGGGAAGGGGAGAATTTAGCTCCCATAGAAACTCCAGATAATTGCAGGAAAAACCTGTCATTAAACATAAAAAAATTGTGTTTTAATAGAAAAAAAAACACATCGCACACGTAGCCCTGAAAAGGAATAGAAAAATTTGAATACACAGCAAGAAACCAACTTAATGCCTTAATGGCCAAATCATGTGGAATAACGGTGTAGAGGGAAGTCACGTCTGCAGTGATCCATGCAAAACGTGACTCCCACTTCAGGCTGTGAAAGGCCTGTAGAACACTCCTTGTATCTTGCAGGAAACCTGGTATATCCTGGACCAGAGGCTGAAGCAGAGAGTCAACCCAGGCTGAGAGGTGTTCTGAAAACGAGCCAATGCCCGACACAATAGGACGCATGGGAGGAGGAAAACCTCCCTTGTGTATCTTGGGAAGGGAGTGGAAAATGGGGATAACTGGAAATTGGACAAAAATAAAATCCCTTTGACGTTGATTAAGATAACCACTTTCCAAACCCCTCTCCAAGAGACATTGTATTTGTTGCTGAAAGAGGGGAGTGGGATCACCTGGAAGCTCCTCATAAACAGAATTGTCTTCTAACATTGATACATTTTGTAATTTATAAATAGCTTTATCCAGGATGACCACCGCTCCCCCCTTATCAGCTGATTTGATAGAAATGTCGGGCATTGACTCGAGTTCGGACAAGGCCTGTCGCTCTGTGTAAGACAGATTGTTAAAAGCAGTTGCCCTAGGCGATTGCGTGTCCCCTTGTAGAGCAAATAGATCCAGTATGACTAATTCCTGATAATGGTCCAGGGCAGGAGTGCGTGAATGGATGGGATAAAACCCAGAATTATGAGCAATAAACTTATGTGCAAAATCACTGCCCGGATCAAAGTCAGAATAGTACGGGATTGCTGTAAAAAAGATAAGTTAGACAATTCTTGAAAAGAAAAGTAGGACACAGATGAATGACATAACTCATCAAAAACATCTACACCAGCATCACACACAGGCAAGATGGGCTCATTGGAGATGGCTCCGCAGTGTGGGCTTTTTTTAATGTGTCCACTGCTGACAATAGTGTTGCCATCTGCGGCCTGTGCTGTCAACACATAAGTTGCAGTAAGCCAAACACTCACCTAGGGACGACCGCCTTAGGAAGGCACCTGGCCTCCCATCACCAAGCACAGTGGGAGCAACACCGTCAGAACCCACAAAGCCCCACTCCTGGCGCTCTACGTCCTTCCTCTTCTCCTTCTCCTCTCGCCTCCCATTTGTCCTCCACTACACCTTCCACCGTGCCGTCGTCGCCTTAATCTGGAAAAAGGCAGGCGTCCGTGGCCCAAATGTTCAAGCTTAAAAAGATGATGCCGGATAACCCTCTTGCCCAACGACTTACTGCTGGCTTGTCGGAACTGCTAGCCCGCCAACTACTGCCATATAAACTGGTGGACTTGAAGGCCTTTAGAAAATTTGTGGCCATTGGCACACCGCATTGGAAGGTCCCCAGAAAAAAATATTTCTCCCAGAACGGCATCCCGGAGCTATATGGCCACGTTCAGTGGCAAGGGAATGTATCTCTGGTGCACAGTGTCGGTGCCAAGATACATCTGACCACAGAAACGTGGTCTAGAAAACACGGGCAGGGAAGGTACATAACTTTTACTGCCCACTGGGTGAACCATCTGACGGCCGTCAAGCATGTAACCCGTGGCACCAGTGTGGATTTGAGGTTACTGCCACGGATTGCATGCAGGCCTGCCTCTTCTTCTCCTCCTCTTACTCCATCCTCCATCTCCTCCTCGGCTGACTGCTCCTTTCTTCACTGCTATCGCCTCTTCCGCTGCGCCCCCCAAGCTCCCCAGCACCTATTCGACATGCCAGGTGAGACGTTGCCATGCTGTGTTGCGGCTGTAGTGCCTGGAAGCCAAGACCCACACTGGTCCTACACTCCTTTCAGCTTTGCGGTCACAGGCCGATCAGTGGCTAACCCCGCTCAATTTGACAGTTGGTAAAGTGGTGTGCGACAACGGTGTCAATCTGCTGAGCGAGCTGAAACAGGGCAAAATGACACTCGTGTCGTGCATGGCACACGTCCTTAAGTTAGTCGTGCAGCGATTCGTTGCCAAATACCCCGGGGTCCAGGACGTCTTGCGGCAGGCCAGAAAAATCTCTGGCCATTTTAGGAGATCTTACACGGCCATGGCTCGCCTTGCTGAGGTTCAGCGGCGACAACACCTGCATGTCAGATGTCTGATTTGTGACTGCCCGACACACTTGATCTCTACCTTGTATATGCATTCAGACTTCTGCAGCTATTTAATGAGACCATTAAACTGGTCAGTCGCAGCCAGGGCGCCATCAGTGACATCGTACGTTATGCCTTCTTTTTGGAGCGTGCATTGCGTCGTGTCATTGATCAAGCTGTCGAGGAGCAGGAGCAGGAAGATAAGGAAGTCGCAATGCGGGAGGAATTCCCAGGGTGGGGCTACTCCATCTGAGACAAATCAACAGGATTCTGAAGAGGAGTCAGAGGTGGATGGTGCTGGGGCGAAGGAGGAGCAAGAAGAGCATGCTTTAAAAATGTCTGGGAACCCTGGTGTTGTCCGTGGCTGGGGGAGAAGACCGAGGATGACATTATCCTGGATGATAAGCAGAAGCCAGGCCACTCCACTGCTACCAGTTTAGTGCAAATGGGGGCCTTCCTGCTCCAGTGCTTGAATAGGGACCCCGTATAAAAAGCATAAAGGGCAAGGACCAGTACTGGGTGGCAAATTACTTAGACCCCCATAACAAACACAAAATTGGGGACATGTTACCAGCATCGTAGAGAGCTGGCAGAATGCAGCACTTCCTGGCCTTGCTTTGAGAAATGCTGCATTCTGCTTTTGCAGGCTCTGGCAGAGGAATTTCCACTCACAGAGAAACAGTCGCGGGTACCAATTCAGCAGCGCATGCAAGAAGAGGGCGGTTTGAAGATGTAATGGTCACTTCGGATATGAGATCATTCTTGCAGCCAACTCATCGACAGCCGCCCTCCAGATCCAGCCTCAGGGAACGCCTAGACCGACAGGTGTCCGACTACGGGTTAATGGCCGATGTGGACGCTATGAGAAGCGAGGAACCCCTGGACTACTGCCAATTGTGCAGGCTTGACCTGTGGCCAGAGCTGGCACAATTTGCCATGGAACTCTTGGCTTGCCCCTCATCCAGTGTCCTGTCAGAAAGGACGTTCAGCGCAGCAGGGGGGATTGTGACCGATAAGCGCACTTGCCTAGCCCACGACAGTGTGGACTACCTCACATTTCTAAAAATGAATGAGGCATGGATCTCAGAGGAATTAAACACCTGTGACGACCACGTTTAATTGAATTTCCTCATGCCAGCCCACACACATCCTACAACACCAAAAACAAAGAATGGTCCATATCTTATGTTAATAATGAGGCATAAAAGGACTTTTTTGTCCCTTGAATGCCTAATGTTTTGGGCCTCGGAGGAATTCAACACCTGTGACCACCACATATTTCAACTATTATCATTAGGGGTTTTTTTTTGAAGAGGGGGGATTTTGTTATCCATGTTTTTAATCCAATTTTATATTTTTAGTTCTTTTAAACATATGTATTTGACCTGTATTTGTACTGGCCTTCAGTAAAATGGATATGAATTGACCGTCTAATAGACCTCCAGCCACATAATCACTTGATCTTTTCTGTATGTTGAATGCATAATTTTTGGGGCCTGTAATACACTGGCCTGCTTTAAAATTGATATCCAATGACCGTGTGATCTACCACCAGCCACATACTTACTTGTTTTTTTCTGTATGCTGAATCCATAATGTTTGGGGCCTGTAGTTCACTGGCCTGCTGTAAAATTAATATTCAATGACCGTGTAATCTACCTCCAACCACATACTTGTTCTTTTCTGTACGGTGAATGCATAATTGTTGGGGTCTCTGAGGAATTCAACATCAGTGTCGACCACATGTTATTGAATTTAAACTATTATTATTAGGGTTTTTTTTCAAGAGGGGGGATTTCGGTAGCCATGTTTTTAATCCAATTTTATATTTTTAGCTCTTTTAAACATATCTATTTGACCTGTATTTGTACTGGCCTGCAATAAAATTGATATCCTTTGACCGTGTAATATACCTCTGGCCACATAATGACTTGATCTTTTCTGTCCGTTGAATGCTTAATGTTTGGGGCCTGTAGTCCAGTGGCCTACAGTAAAATTTTTATCCATTGACCGCATAATGTACCTCAATCCACATAATCAGAATTTCTTTTATGTCAGGTGAATGCCTAATTTTTAAGGGCCGTACTCCCCTGGCCTGAAAATTTTTCTAGGTTCCGACAGGGCACATTTCAGAGAACTTCCCCTGTCCCCGGATTAAGATACATATTTTTTATTGCAATTTTTGTCATTGATCCCCCTCTAGTATGTCAATGTCCATGTTGTGGGACTATTTGTGCACTTCTACTAAATATTTGGTGCCTGCAAATAAAAGCTGAAGGTTTTTCAGGTTCGCCTGACATTAAAGTGACTGGGACCCGATGCGAACTTGCGGCTTGCGAACATTTGATCGCGTTCGCGAACCGTCCCGGCCGATGTTCGTCTATCACTAGTCATGAATAACAACTGCCTTGATATGGAAAGTTTCATGCAAGTCACTTGATTTTAATTACAAAGTACAACTAACATATCATCAATTAAATAATTTTAAATATACATATATTTTATATGGCTTAAATTTGTTGAGCAGCTTTAAAATGGTTTAAAAATATTTTACCACCATTTGTAATGCTGTCATGGGAGCAGCATTCAGGATGGCAAATACCTCTGACACACAAAGCATATTTATCATACTGAATATGCTTGTGTGAAATTGGCCATAATCCAATATTTTGACTTGTGATTTAGATGTGGTCAATTAGGGGTTCTCAACCTTGTCGGGTTTTTGCACTTTTAAAACATATAAAAATAGATTCCTGTATCTTTGGACTCTTTATAGACAACAGCTATAATACATATAAAACAAGGAGAGAAGAATTTCTAATACATGTAAATTTATAGCTGCATGCAGATATCTACTCATGTCTTTGAGGAGGTTTAGCTACACGATCTCTTCGTTCTCCACAATAAGGTGCTTTGCATAAAATGGGTGCTCATGTGACCAGCAATCATTCAGCTTCCTCCATTCTGACACACTGTATCTGCACTAAAATCTAAAAGAGTGCAAGTGCAGATAGCAGGTGCAGTGCATTTGAAGGAAGGAGACACAACATTGGGGTGATTATCCTGGTCACATGACCCTCAATCAGCAGCGATTTAATGGACAAGACCTCTCTGTGGACAGCAGAAGAGACTTGGTAAACACAGGGGCATACCTTATAAAATACGGAAAATGGCAAAGAATGTCAACAAAGTCTAGATTAGTAAGTGACATCTAGTCACCTTACATACACACTGGTCAACAGTAACCACAAATTGGCCACACAGGTTCTTTTCTTGCAGATTCTGACAAAAATGCAGGGCAAAATAACACAGCATGCTGCACTATTTTGAGTGGCAAAGTGAAGGACAGACACAAACCTATCCCAGGTGTGTTTAACCCCTTACGTATCAAGCTTATTTTCGTTTTTGCATTTTAGTTTTTTCTTCCCTACGTTTGAATATCCATAACTTTTTGTAATTGTCTGTACATATAGCCATATGAGAGCTTATTTTTTGTGGAATAATTTGTATTTAAGGGCATCATTTAATTTACCATGTCTTGTATTAGAAAATGGGTAATAAATGTATTGTGGGGTCAAATTGAAATAAAACACAATTTCAACAAGTTTTTTTTCCTTGTTTTGTTTTGATATTACGGTGTTCATTGTGCGCTTAAATGACATGACCTCCTTATTCTGCGGCTCAGTGTGATTAAAGCTGTACCACATTTGTATAGTTTTACTACTTATACTACCGTACTTTTACTACTTATATTACTTGTAGTTTAACTACACGTACTTTAACATCCAAATTTCCTTTGCATCGCTATTTTCTGACAGCCATAACTTTTTTATATTTCCATCTACAGAGCTGTATGAGGGCTAATTTTTTTATAGGACAAACTGTAGTTTTTAATAGTACTATTGTTGGGGTACATACAACTTTCTGATCACTTTTATTCTTTTTTTTTTGGGGGGGAGGGTGATAAGGTGACCAAAAATGGTGAATCATGTTTTTTATTTTTTTTCAGTTATGGTGTACACTGTGCAGGAAAAATGCTTTTATAGTTTAAAAGTTCACACATTTTTAGAAGCAGACAATACCTGTTATGTTTATTTTTTATGTTTTATTTCTTTAAAGAGGACCTTTCACCTGGAAAAACATTGTGAACTAAGTATGCTGACATGGAGAGCGGCGCCCGGGGATCTCACTGCACTGAAAAAAACCTCCCAGGCTGTGAGCTGTGTGCTGCGATTGGCCAGCGCTGCAGCCTAGGCAGTGCCATCTTAAGAGCATTATAGGCCCCCGGGCAATACAGTGCACTGGGGCCCTGTCTACACAATCACGCACTAGAATAAAAATGCAAATTATCAATAAGGCGATATTTATTGGTACTTTCAACAAAATCAGTGTTTAAACATTAAACACAACGTTTGAACAATATAACATGAGCTTGAAAAGCAAGAAATTGAAAAACAAGACATTACTGATTAAAATTGGACAGTACAAAAACACTAATCATTTATTAAATTTGCGACACTTTTTTGTACAGAATTCCTTTATAACTGGCTTGAAGTCAATGGTTTTTAGGATGTCATTTTCAATGCACATTAGTGAAAGCCAGTTCAAACGATGCTGCCCCATTGTGCTGCGAAGCTCATTTTTTATCAGTTTCAATCTTGAGAACGAACGCTCTCCTGCACAGTTGGTCACCATCATGCACATGAACACTCTGAGTGCAATTTCCACATTCGGAAAAACAGATTTCAAGTTGTCTGAAATTATTTTTCTGTACAATGCAGGAAGAGTCTCACAATTTTGATCAAGAATCATGTAGTGCTTGAGATGCTCACATTCATTTAGTAGGTCACCATAATCAAGATCTTTGTGATAAACATTAGCCAGGTATTCACACGTATTTCAGATTTTGATTGAATCTATCCACCTAATACACATTTTGAGTGATACACTTTGTACCCCTACCCTACATCAGTTTCTATGACCAGTGCAGACAGAAGCAGGACATTTGGCCCCCTCTACCCCCCCCCCCCCGCCGCCATGCTGTGTATATATAAAAAAAAACAAGAACACATTTACTGCAGCGCTGCTTTCTTACTTGCAAAATTGAGATACAGTCTGACACTGACTGTACTCCTGTCTCAATTGTTCCTCCTCGGCGGCTCTAGCGCGGCTCCTCTTCGTTGCAGCAGACAGGCAGCTCTCGTGAGTGACGTCACACCTCAGGGGGAGGGAAGTCGTGGGCGGTACGGTGGCAGCGACGGCGGTGATGTCTATTGGCTCAGGCTGGCGGGTACAGGTCAGAGGCTGAGAGAGAGCCGCGAGTGTGATCCATGCCCATGCCTGTGTGTGTTAGGCGGCCGTTCCCGCGGGCTCGCGGGAGGCTGCCGCTGGCCTGCGGCAACGCTGCTAAATGACGGTTGGGAAGTTGGCTGGTGGGTTCACTGGGCAGGCGGGCCCCCAGGCAAGTGGGGCCCCCGGGCAACTGCCCAGCGTGCCCATTCGAAAAGACGGCCCTGAGCCTAGGAGAAGGAGATGCCCACAGGACAAGGGCAGACACCGCCTACTATAACTTAGTAAGAGAAGATACCGGAGGGCATAACGGGAGAATGGAGCGGCGCCGCTCTCCATGTCAGCATACTTCGTTCACAATGTTTTTCCAGGTGAAAGGTCCTCTTTAAATATTTTTATGTAAAATATGTAAAATTGGCAAAAGAGGGTGATCTGAACTTTTGTTATATATTTATTTTTTAAAACGTTTTACACAATAAGACTTAGCCCTGTTAGGGGGTTACAACTCGAAATCTTTTGATTCCTTCTCCCATTCACCACTGATCTATTATGGTGAATGGGATCCTGCTTTTCTACATGCTGAGCTGTGCCTTGCGCACAGCTTAGCAGACAGATTACAATGACAGGCCTGGGAAGCTTCAGCAGGCCCCAGGCTATCATGATAACCAATTTGAGCCCCATGATTTTATTGTGGGGGCTCGGAAGACAGAGAGAGCCACCTCCCTCTGCCTACAAACACACATCATGTGATTTATTTTGCACGCAGCATCTGAGGGGTTAAATGAATGGTTGTCATGCAGCAGCACGCTCCATACATTCTCTCAGCCACTATTATGTACAAGTACATCACAGTGGCTGAAGGGGTTAAATTTACTTAGTGTAGATTTCCCTACCAAATCTGATGAAAGTTATATACTCCATGCCACTGTCAATGGGATCTGTGAAGTGCTGTTGGTTTATGTCATATGACCGATCAGGTGTTTCTGATTATTTTTTTTATTTTTATTTTTTCTCTATTGTACTGTACATAGTGACATTATATTTGTGATGGAAAAGGAAGGAATATAATAGAGAAAAATCCTAGTTCCGTAATTGGCCTTGTACCCCGTATGAATGTTTAAATCAGGAGGTCTACTTTATTCAGACTAAATTTAGCAATCAACATCTCTATCCTATATACTTCATATATGTGTCAATTAGAAAGTAATAGTAAACTTGGAAAATAGTAATGGATTCTTTTTACAACCCCATATTGTTTTATTGATTGGTCTAAGCTAGTGAACTTGTGTTCTGAACCAAGATATTTGTACTGTTTGTCATTTGACCTTTCTAGATATATCAGGCAAGCTACAATTGCAGCAGAATGAAGTCATAAAAAGGAATAAGCAATCTCAGCACTGCACATATATTATCTAAAGGTTCAATGCATAAGTTACTAAAATCTGTTTTGACAGGTTGGCCTTAAAAATAATTTACAACAGATAAAAATAAAGTTAACTTATATGAGGTAATTTACTTGGTTTTTAGATTTAGATATAATGGCATTTGAATTCACAAAAGCATAACAGCACCCAGTACAAAAAGAAATCACTTTTATATGTCCATTGCTATTGCTCCTACTGAATCTAAAATCTGCTCTGACGATAGAAGAAAAAAAAAAATATATAAGAATACAATCCATATAGACAATTGGTATTATTGCTTTAACTTTGTGCTACCTGTTTGTCTCTCTTACTACTGTTCTTATTATTATTAGAGTTGAGCGAACACCTGGATGTTCGGGTTCGAGAAGATCCGAACTTCGTCCCTAACCCGAACCCCATTGAAGTCAATGGGGACCCGAACTTTTGGGCACTAAAAAGGCTGTAAAACAGACCAGGAAAGAGCTAGAGGGCTGTAAAAGGCAGCAACATGTAGGTAAATCCCCTGCAAACAAATGTGGATAGGGAAATGAATTAAAATAAAAATAAAAAAAATAAAAATGAACCAATATCAATTGGACAGAGGTCCATAGCAGAGAATCTGGCTTCACGTCAGCAGAGAATCAGTCTCTTCATGCCATAGCAAAGAATCTGGCTTCATGTCAGCAGAGAATCAGTCTCTTCATGCCATAGCAGAGAATCTGGCCTTATGTCAGCGCAGAATCTGTCTTCATGTCATAGCAGAGAATCAGGCTTCACGTCACCCACCACTGGAACAGGCCACTGTCACACATTTAGGCCCAGGCACCCAGGCAGAGGAGAGAGGTCCCGTAACAGAGAATCTGGCCTTATGTCAGCGCAGAATCTGTCTTCATGTCATAGCAGAGAATCAGGCTTCACGTCACCCACCACTGGAACAGGCCACTGTCACACATTTAGGCCCAGGCACCCAGACAGAGGAGAGCGGTCCCGTAACAGAGAATCTGGCCTTATGTCAGCGCAGAATCTGTCTTCATGTCATAGCAGAGAATCAGGCTTCACGTCACCCACCACTGGAACAGGCCACTGTCACACATTTAGGCCCAGGCACCCAGGCAGAGGAGAGAGGTCCCGTAACAGAGAATCTCGCCTTATGTCAGCGCAGAATCTGTATTCATGTCATAGCAGAGAATCAGGCTTCACATCACCCACCACTGGAACAGGCCACTGTCACACATTTAGGCCCCGGCACCCAGACAGAGGAGAGCGGTCCCGTAACAGAGAATCTGGCCTTATGTCAGCGCAGAATCTGTCTTCATGTCATAGCAGAGAATCAGGCTTCACGTCACCCACCACTGGAACAGGCCACTGTCACACATTTAGGCCCAGGCACCCAGGCAGAGGAGAGAGGTCCCGTAACAGAGAATCTGGCCTTATGTCAGCGCAGAATCTGTATTCATGTCATAGCAGAGAATCAGGCTTCACGTCACCCACCACTGGAACAGGCCACTGTCACACATTTGGGCAGACTAGATGGGATAAATGGTTCTTATCTGCCGACACATTCTATGTTTCTATGTTTCTATTTAGGCCCCGGCACCCAGACAAAGGAGAGCGGTCCCGTAACAGAGAATCTGGCCTTATGTCAGCGCAGAATCTGTCTTCATGTCATAGCAGAGAATCAGGCTTCACGTCACCCACCACTGGAACAGGCCACTGTCACACATTTAGGCCCAGGCACCCAGGCAGAGGAGAGAGGTCCCGTAACAGAGAATCTGGCCTGATGTCAGCACAGAATCTGTCTTCATGTCATAGCAGAGAATCAGGCTTCACGTCACCCACCACTGGAACAGGCCACTGTCACACATTTAGGCCCCGGCACCCAGACAGAGGAGAGCGGTCCCGTAACAGAGAATCTGGCCTTATGTCAGCGCAGAATCTGTCTTCATGTCATAGCAGAGAATCAGGCTTCACGTCACCCACCACTGGAACAGGCCACTGTCACACATTTAGGCCCAGGCACCCAGGCAGAGGAGAGAGGTCCCGTAACAGAGAATCTGGCCTTATGTCAGCGCAGAATCTGTATTCATGTCATAGCAGAGAATCAGGCTTCAAGTCACCCACCACTGGAACAGACCACTGTCACACATTTTGGCCCAGGCACCCAGACAGAGGAGAGCAGTCCCGTAACAGAGAATCTGGCCTGATGTCAGCGCAGAATCTGTCTTCATGTCATAGCAGAGAATCAGGCTTCACGTCAACCACCACTGGAACAGGCCACTGTCACACATTTAGGCCCAGGCACCCAGGCAGAGGAGAGAGGTCCCGTAACAGAGAATCTGGCCTGATGTCAGCACAGAATCTGTATTCATGTCATAGCAGAGAATCAGGCTTCATGTCACCCACCACTGGAACAGGCCACTGTCACACATTTAGGCCCCGGCACCCAGACAGAGGAGAGCGGTCCCGTAACAGAGAATTTGGCCTTATGTCAGCGCAGAATCTGTCTTCATGTCATAGCAGAGAATCAGGCTTCACGTCACCCACCACTGGAACAGGCCACTGTCACACATTTAGGCCCAGGCACCCAGGCAGAGGAGAGAGGTCCCGTAACAGAGAATCTGGCCTGATGTCAGCACAGAATCTGTCTTCATGTCATAGCAGAGAATCAGGCTTCACATCACCCACCACTGGAACAGGCCACTGTCACACATTTAGGCCCCGGCACCCAGACAGAGGAGAGCGGTCCCGTTACAGAGAATCTGGACTTATGTCAGCGCAGAATCTGTCTTCATGTCATAGCAGAGAATCAGGCTTCACGTCACCCACCACTGGAACAGGCCACTGTCACACATTTAGGCCCAGGCACCCAGGCAGAGGAGAGAGGTCCCGTAACAGAGAATCTGGCCTTATGTCAGCGCAGAATCTGTATTCATGTCACAGCAGAGAATCAGGCTTCACGTCACCCACCACTGGAACAGGCCACTGTCACACATTTGGGCAGACTAGATGGGATAAATGGTTCTTATCTGCCGACACATTCTATGTTTCTATGTTTCTATTTAGGCCCCGGCACCCAGACAAAGGAGAGCGGTCCCGTAACAGAGAATCTGGCCTTATGTCAGCGCAGAATCTGTCTTCATGTCATAGCAGAGAATCAGGCTTCACGTCACCCACCACTGGAACAGGCCACTGTCACACATTTAGGCCCAGGCACCCAGGCAGAGGAGAGAGGTCCCGTAACAGAGAATCTGGCCTGATGTCAGCACAGAATCTGTCTTCATGTCATAGCAGAGAATCAGGCTTCACGTCACCCACCACTGGAACATGCCACTGTCACACATTTAGGCCCCGGCACCCAGACAGAGGAGAGCGGTCCCGTAACAGAGAATCTGGCCTTATGTCAGCGCAGAATCTGTCTTCATGTCATAGCAGAGAATCAGGCTTCACGTCACCCACCACTGGAACAGGCCACTGTCACACATTTAGGCCCAGGCACCCAGGCAGAGGAGAGAGGTCCCGTAACAGAGAATCTGGCCTTATGTCAGCGCAGAATCTGTATTCATGTCATAGCAGAGAATCAGGCTTCAAGTCACCCACCACTGGAACAGACCACTGTCACACATTTAGGCCCAGGCACCCAGACAGAGGAGAGCAGTCCCGTAACAGAGAATCTGGCCTGATGTCAGCGCAGAATCTGTCTTCATGTCATAGCAGAGAATCAGGCTTCACGTCAACCACCACTGGAACAGGCCACTGTCACACATTTAGGCCCAGGCACCCAGGCAGAGGAGAGAGGTCCCGTAACAGAGAATCTGGCCTGATGTCAGCACAGAATCTGTATTCATGTCATAGCAGAGAATCAGGCTTCATGTCACCCACCACTGGAACAGGCCACTGTCACACATTTAGGCCCCGGCACCCAGACAGAGGAGAGCGGTCCCGTAACAGAGAATTTGGCCTTATGTCAGCGCAGAATCTGTCTTCATGTCATAGCAGAGAATCAGGCTTCACGTCACCCACCACTGGAACAGGCCACTGTCACACATTTAGGCCCAGGCACCCAGGCAGAGGAGAGAGGTCCCGTAACAGAGAATCTGGCCTGATGTCAGCACAGAATCTGTCTTCATGTCATAGCAGAGAATCAGGCTTCATGTCACCCACCACTGGAACAGGCCACTGTCACACATTTAGGCCCCGGCACCCAGACAGAGGAGAGCGGTCCCGTAACAGAGAATTTGGCCTTATGTCAGCACAGAATCTGTCTTCATGTCATAGCATAGAATCAGGCTTCACGTCACCCACCACTGGAACAGGCCACTGTCACACATTTAGGCCCAGGCACCAAGGCAGAGGAGAGAGGTCCCGTAACAGAGAATCTGGCCTTATGTCAGCGCAGAATCTGTATTCATGTCATAGCAGAGAATCAGGCTTCACGTCACCCACCACTGGAACAGGCCACTGTCACACATTTAGGCCCCGGCACCCAGACAGAGGAGAGCGGTCCCGTAACAGAGAATCTGGCCTTATGTCAGCGCAGAATCTGTTTTCATGTCATAGCAGAGAATCAGGCTTCACGTCACCCACCACTGGAGCAGGCCACTGTCACACATTTAGGCCCAGGCACCCAGGCAGAGGAGAGAGGTCCCATAACAGAGAATCTGGCCTTATGTCAGCGCAGAATCTGTATTCATGTCATAGCAGAGAATCAGGCTTCACGTCACCCACCACTGGAACAGGCCACTGTCACACATTTAGGCCCCGGCACCCAGACAGAGGAGAGCGGTCCCGTAACAGAGAATCTGGCCTTATGTCAGCGCAGAATCTGTCTTCATGTCATAGCAGAGAATCAGGCTTCACGTCACCCACCACTGGAACAGGCCACTGTCACACATTTAGGCCCAGGCACCCAGGCAGAGGAGAGAGGTCCCGTAACAGAGAATCTGGCCTTATGTCAGCGCAGAATCTGTATTCATGTCATAGCAGAGAATCTGGCTTCACGTCAGCCACCACTGGAACAGGCCACTGTCACACATTTAGGCCCAGGCACCCAGGCAGAGGAGAGAGGTCCCGTAACAGAGAATCTGGCCTTATGTCAGCGCAGAATCTGTATTCATGTCATAGCAGAGAATCAGGTTTCACGTCACCCACCACTGGAACAGGCCACTGTCACACATTTAGGCCCAGGCACCCAGGCAGAGGAGAGAGGTCCCGTAACAGAGTATCTGGCCTTATGTCAGCGCAGAATCTGTCTTCATGTCATAGCAGAGAATCAGGCTTCACGTCACCCACCACTGGAACAGGCCACTGTCACACATTTAGGCCCAGGCACCCAGACAGAGGAGAGAGGTCCCGTAACAGAGAATCTGGCCTTATGTCAGCGTAGAATCTGTATTCATATCATAGCAGAGAATCAGGCTTCACGTCACCCACAACCGGAACAGGCCACTGTCACACATTTAGGCCCAGGCACCCAGACAGAGGAGAGCGGTCCCGTAACAGAGAATCTGGCCTTATGTCAGCGCAGAATCTGTCTTCATGTCATAGCAGAGAATCAGGCTTCACGTCACCCACCACTGGAACAGGCCACTGTCACACATTTAGGCCCAGGCACCCAGGCAGAGGAGAGAGGTCCCGTAACAGAGAATCAGGACTTATGTCAGAGCAGAATCTGTATTCATGTCATAGCAGAGAATCAGGCTTCACGTCACCCACCACTTGAACAGGCCACTGTCACACATTTAGGCCCAGGCACCCAGGCAAAGGAGAGAGGTCCCGTAACAGAGAATCTGGCCTTATGTCAGCGCAGAATCTGTCTTCATGTCATAGCAGAGAATTAGGCTTCACGTCACCCACCACTGGAACAGGCCACTGTCACACATTTAGGCCCAGGCACCCAGGCAGGGGAGAGAGGTCCTGTAACAAAGAATCTGGCCTTATGTCAGCGCAGAATCTGTATTCATGTCATAGCAGAGAATCAGGCTTCACGTCACCCACCACTGGAACAGGCCACTGTCACACATTTAGGCCCAGGCACCCAGGCAGAGGAGAGAGGTCCCGTAACAGAGAATCTGGCCTTATGTCAGCGCAGACTCTGTCTTCATGTCATAGCAGAGAATCAGGCTTCACGTCACCCACCACTGGAACAGGCCACTGTCACACATTTAGGCCCAGGCACCCAGGCAGAAGAGAGAGATCCCGTAACAGAGAATCTGGCCTTATGTCAGCGCAGAATCTGTCTTCATGTCATAGCAGAGAATCAGGCTTCACGTCACCCACCACTGGAACAGGCCACTGTCACACATTTAGGCCCAGGCACCCAGGCAGAGGAGAGAGGTCCCGTAACAGAGAATCTGGCCTTATGTCAGCGCAGAATCTGTCTTCATGTCATAGCAGAGAATCAGGCTTCACGTCACCCACCACTGGAACAGGCCACTGTCACACATTTAGGCCCAGGCACCCAGGCAGAGGAGAGAGGTCCCATAACAGAGAATCTGGCCTTATGTCAGCGCAGAATCTGTATTCATGTCAAAGCAGAGAATCAGGCTTCACGTCACCCACCACTGGAACAGGCCACTGTCACACATTTAGGCCCCGGCACCCAGACAGAGGAGAGCGGTCCCGTAACAGAGAATCTGGCCTTATGTCAGCGCAGAATCTGTCTTCATGTCATAGCAGAGAATCAGGCTTCACGTCACCCACCACTGGAACAGGCCACTGTCACACATTTAGGCCCAGGCACCCAGGCAGAGGAGAGAGGTCCCGTAACAGAGAATCTGGCCTTATGTCAGCGCAGAATCTGTATTCATGTCATAGCAGAGAATCTGGCTTCAAGTCAGCCACCACTGGAACAGGCCACTGTCACACATTTAGGCCCAGGCACCCAGGCAGAGGAGAGAGGTCCCGTAACAGAGAATCTGGCCTTATGTCAGCGCAGAATCTGTATTCATGTCATAGCAGAGAATCAGGTTTCACGTCACCCACCACTGGAACAGGCCACTGTCACACATTTAGGCCCAGGCACCCAGGCAGAGGAGAGAGGTCCCGTAACAGAGTATCTGGCCTTATGTCAGCGCAGAATCTGTCTTCATGTCATAGCAGAGAATCAGGCTTCACGTCACCCACCACTGGAACAGGCCACTGTCACACATTTAGGCCCAGGCACCCAGACAGAGGAGAGAGGTCCCGTAACAGAGAATCTGGCCTTATGTCAGCGTAGAATCTGTATTCATATCATAGCAGAGAATCAGGCTTCACGTCACCCACAACCGGAACAGGCCACTGTCACACATTTAGGCCCAGGCACCCAGACAGAGGAGAGCGGTCCCGTAACAGAGAATCTGGCCTTATGTCAGCGCAGAATCTGTCTTCATGTCATAGCAGAGAATCAGGCTTCACGTCACCCACCACTGGAACAGGCCACTGTCACACATTTAGGCCCAGGCACCCAGGCAGAGGAGAGAGGTCCCGTAACAGAGAATCAGGACTTATGTCAGAGCAGAATCTGTATTCATGTCATAGCAGAGAATCAGGCTTCACGTCACCCACCACTTGAACAGGCCACTGTCACACATTTAGGCCCAGGCACCCAGGCAAAGGAGAGAGGTCCCGTAACAGAGAATCTGGCCTTATGTCAGCGCAGAATCTGTCTTCATGTCATAGCAGAGAATTAGGCTTCACGTCACCCACCACTGGAACAGGCCACTGTCACACATTTAGGCCCAGGCACCCAGGCAGGGGAGAGAGGTCCTGTAACAAAGAATCTGGCCTTATGTCAGCGCAGAATCTGTATTCATGTCATAGCAGAGAATCAGGCTTCACGTCACCCACCACTGGAACAGGCCACTGTCACACATTTAGGCCCAGGCACCCAGGCAGAGGAGAGAGGTCCCGTAACAGAGAATCTGGCCTTATGTCAGCGCAGACTCTGTCTTCATGTCATAGCAGAGAATCAGGCTTCACGTCACCCACCACTGGAACAGGCCACTGTCACACATTTAGGCCCAGGCACCCAGGCAGAAGAGAGAGATCCCGTAACAGAGAATCTGGCCTTATGTCAGCGCAGAATCTGTCTTCATGTCATAGCAGAGAATCAGGCTTCACGTCACCCACCACTGGAACAGGCCACTGTCACACATTTAGGCCCAGGCACCCAGGCAGAGGAGAGAGGTCCCGTAACAGAGAATCTGGCCTTATGTCAGCGCAGAATCTGTCTTCATGTCATAGCAGAGAATCAGGCTTCACGTCACCCACCACTGGAACAGGCCACTGTCACACATTTAGGCCCAGGCACCTAGGCAGAGGAGAGAGGTCCCGTAACAGAGAATCTGGCCTTATGTCAGCGCAGAATCTGTATTCATGTCATAGCAGAGAATCAGGCTTCACGTCACCCACCACTGGAACAGGCCACTGTCACACATTTGGGCAGACTAGATGGGATAAATGGTTCTTATCTGCCGACACATTCTATGTTTCTATGTTTCTATTTAGGCCCCGGCACCCAGACAAAGGAGAGCGGTCCCGTAACAGAGAATCTGGCCTTATGTCAGCGCAGAATCTGTCTTCATGTCATAGCAGAGAATCAGGCTTCACGTCACCCACCACTGGAACAGGCCACTGTCACACATTTAGGCCCAGGCACCCAGGCAGAGGAGAGAGGTCCCGTAACAGAGAATCTGGCCTGATGTCAGCACAGAATCTGTCTTAATGTCATAGCAGAGAATCAGGCTTCACGTCACCCACCACTGGAACAGGCCACTGTCACACATTTAGGCCCCGGCACCCAGACAGAGGAGAGCGGTCCCGTAACAGAGAATCTGGCCTTATGTCAGCGCAGAATCTGTCTTCATGTCATAGCAGAGAATCAGGCTTCACGTCACCCACCACTGGAACAGGCCACTGTCACACATTTAGGCCCAGGCACCCAGGCAGAGGAGAGAGGTCCCGTAACAGAGAATCTGGCCTTATGTCAGCGCAGAATCTGTATTCATGTCATAGCAGAGAATCAGGCTTCAAGTCACCCACCACTGGACCAGACCACTGTCACACATTTAGGCCCAGGCACCCAGACAGAGGAGAGCAGTCCCGTAACAGAGAATCTGGCCTGATGTCAGCGCAGAATCTGTCTTCATGTCATAGCAGAGAATCAGGCTTCACGTCAACCACCACTGGAACAGGCCACTGTCACACATTTAGGCCCCGGCACCCAGGCAGAGGAGAGAGGTCCCGTAACAGAGAATCTGGCCTGATGTCAGCACAGAATCTGTCTTCATGTCATAGCAGAGAATCAGGCTTCATGTCACCCACCACTGGAACAGGCCACTGTCACACATTTAGGCCCCGGCACCCAGACAGAGGAGAGCGGTCCCGTAACAGAGAATTTGGCCTTATGTCAGCGCAGAATCTGTCTTCATGTCATAGCAGAGAATCAGGCTTCACGTCACCCACCACTGGAACAGGCCACTGTCACACATTTAGGCCCAGGCACCCAGGCAGAGGAGAGAGGTCCCGTAACAGAGAATCTGGCCTTATGTCAGCGCAGAATCTGTCTTCATGTCATAGCAGAGAATCAGGCTTCACGTCACCCACCACTGGAACAGGCCACTGTCACACATTTAGGCCCAGGCACCCAGGCAGAGGAGAGAGGTCCCGTAACAGAGAATCTGGCCTGATGTCAGCACAGAATCTGTCTTCATGTCATAGCAGAGAATCAGGCTTCACGTCACCCACCACTGGAACATGCCACTGTCACACATTTAGGCCCCGGCACCCAGACAGAGGAGAGCGGTCCCGTAACAGAGAATCTGGCCTTATGTCAGCGCAGAATCTGTCTTCATGTCATAGCAGAGAATCAGGCTTCACGTCACCCACCACTGGAACAGGCCACTGTCACACATTTAGGCCCAGGCACCCAGGCAGAGGAGAGAGGTCCCGTAACAGAGAATCTGGCCTTATGTCAGCGCAGAATCTGTATTCATGTCATAGCAGAGAATCAGGCTTCAAGTCACCCACCACTGGAACAGACCACTGTCACACATTTAGGCCCAGGCACCCAGACAGAGGAGAGCAGTCCCGTAACAGAGAATCTGGCC